>NW_028188110.1:0-29660 GCF_964204655.1 Triturus cristatus | reverse complement strand
ACTCTCTAATACTCTCTACAACTCTCTACTACTCAATCTCTACTACTCACTCTCTACTCACTCTCTACTACTCTCTACTCTCTACTATTCACTCTCTACTATCTACTACCCACTCTCTTCTACTCTCTACTACTCACTCTACTACCCTCTACTACTCTCTACAACTCTCTACTACTCACTCTCTACTACTCACTCTCTACTACTCTCTACTACTCGCTCTCTACTACTCTTTACTACTCACACTACTACTCTGTACTACTCACTCTCTGCTGTTCTCTACTACTCACTCTCTACTACTCTACTACTCTCTACTACTCTACTACTCTACTACTCTCTACTACTCACTCTCTACTACTCACTCTCTACAACTCTCTAATCACTCTCTACTGCTCACTCCCTACTACTCTACTTACTACTCACTCTCTACTACTCACTCTCAACTACTCTCTACAACTCTCTACTACTCATTCTCTACTACTCTGTACTACTCACTCTCTACTACTCTGTACTGCTCACTCTCTACTACTCTCTACTACTCACGCTCTACTGCTCTCTACTACTCTCTACTACTCACTCTCTACTACTCTCTACTACTCACTCTCTACTATTCTCTACTACTCTCGCTACTACTCTCTAGTACTCACTCTCTACTACTCTACTACTCTCTACTACTCACTGTCTACTACTCTCTACTACTCACTCTCTACTACTTACTCTCTAATACTCTCTACAACTCTCTACTACTCAATCTCTACTACTCACTCTCTACTACTCACTCTCTACTACTCTCTACTCTGTACTATTCACTCTCTACTACTCTCTACTACCCACTCTCTTCTACTCTCTACTACTCACTCTACTACCCTCTACTACTCTCTACAACTCTCTACTACTCACTCTCTACTACTCACTCTCTACTACTCTCTACTACTCGCTCTCTACTACTCTGTACTACTCACACTACTACTCTGTACTACTCACTCTCTGCTATTCTCTACTACTCACTCTCTACTACTCTACTACTCTCTACTCTCTACTACTCACTCTCTACTACTCTCTACTCCTCACTCTCTACTACTCATTTTCTACTATTCACTATCTACTACTCACTCTCTTCTACTCACTCGCTACTATTCTGTACTACTCTCTACTACTCACTCTCTTCTATTCTGTACTACTCTCTCTCTACTACTCTCTCTACTCACTCTCCACTACTCTACTACTCTCTACTACTCACTCTCTACTACTCTACTACTCTCTACTCTCTACTACTCACTTTCTACTACTCACTCTGTACCATCCACTCTCTACTACTCTCTACTACTCTCTACTACTCATGCTCTACTGCTCTCTACTACTCTCTACTACTCACCCTCTACTGCTCACTCTCTACTACTCACTCTCTACTATTCTGTATTACTCTCTCTCTACTACTATCTCTACTACTCTCTACTACTCACTCTCTGCTACTCTCCTACTCTCTACTACTCACTCTACTACTCTCTCTCTACTACTCTCTACTAATCACTCTCTACAACTCACTCCCTACTACTCACTCCCTACTACTCACTCTCTACTACTCACTCTCTACTACTCTCTAAAACTCACTCTCTACTACTCTCTACTACTCTACTACTCACTACTCCCCACTCCCCGCTCTCTACTACTCTGTACTACTCACTCTCTACTACTCACTCTCTACTACTCTACTACTCTCTACTCTTCACTCTCTACTACTCTCTACTACTCACTCTCTTATACTCACTCTCTACTACTCTACTATTCTGTACTACTCTCTACTTTTCACTATCTACTACTCTCTACTACTCACTCTCTTATACTCACTCTCTACTACTCTACTATTCTCTACTACTCTCTCTACTACTCTACTACTCACTCTCTACTACTCTACTACTCTCTACTACTCACTCTCTACTATTCACTCTCCACTACTCACTCTCTACTACTCTCTACAACTCTCTTCTACTCACTCTCTTCTACTCACTCTCTACTACTCTCTACTAATCACTATCTACTACTCACTCCCTACTACTCACTCCCTACTTCTCTCTCCTACTCACTCTCTACTACTCTCTACTACTCTACTACTACCCACTCTCTACTACTCTGTACTACCCACTCTCTACTACTCTGTACTACTCACTCTCTACTACTCTCTACTACTCACTCCCTACTACTCACTCCCTACTACTCACTCTCTACTACTCACTCTCTACTACTCTCTACAACTATACTACTACCCACTCTCTACTACTCTGTACTACTCACTCTCTACTACTCTACTACTCACTCTACTACTCTCTACTACTCACTCTCTATTACTCACTCTACTACTCACTCTCTACTACTCTCTACTACTCTACTATTCTGTACTACTCTCTCTCTCTACTACTCACTCTCTACTACTCTCTACTACTCACTCTCTACTATTCTGTACTACTCTCTCTACTACTCTCTCTACTACTCTCTACTACTCTCTACTCTCTACTACTCACTCTACTACTCACTCTCTACTACTCACTCTCTTCTACTCACTCTCCACTACTCACTCTCTACTACTCACTCTATACTACTCTCCACAACTCTCTTCTACTCACTCTCTACTGCTCACTCTCTACTACTCACTCTCTACTACTCTCTACAACTCTCTACTACTCACTCCCTACTGCTCACTCTCTACTACTCTACTACTTTCTACTCGCAACTGCTCACTCTCTACTACTCACTCTCCACTACTCACTGTCCACTACTCACTCTCTACTACTCACTACAACTCTCTACTACTCGTTCTCTACTACTCACTCCCTACAACTCACTCTTTACTACTCACTCTCTACTACTCACTCTCTACTACTCTACTACTCATTCTCTACTACTCTCTACTACTCTGTACTACTCACTCTCTAGTACTCACTCTCTACTATTCTGTACTACTCTCTCTACTACTCTCTCTACTACTCACTCTCTACTACTCTACTACTCTCTACTACTCACTCTCTACTACTCACTCTCTACTACTCACTATCTACTATTCACTATCCAAAACTCACTCACTACTACTCTCTACAACTCTCTTCTACTCACTCTCTACTGCTCTCTACTACTCACTTTACTATTCTGTACTACTCTCTCTCTACTACTCTACTACTCACTCTCTACTACTCTACTACTCTTTACTACTCACTCTCTACTATTCACTCTCCACTAATCACTCTTTACTACTCTCTACTACTCACTCTCTACTACTCTCTACTACTCTACTACTACTCACTTTCTACTACTCTGTACTACTCACTCTCTACTACTCTACTACTCTCTACTACTCACTCTCTACTACTCTCTAATACTCACTCTCTATTACTCACTCTACTACTCATTCTCTACTACTCTCTACTACTCACTCTACTATTCTGTACTACTCTCTCTACTACTCTCTCTACTACTCTACTACTCTACTACTCTCTACTACTCACTCTCTACTACTCTCTACTACTCTCTCTACAACTCTCTCTACTACTATCTACTACTTTCTACTCTCTACTACTCACTGTCTACTACTCTCTACTACTCACTCTACTACTCTCTCTACTACTCTCTCTACTACTCACTCTCTACTACTCTACTCTATATTCACTCTCTACTACTCACTCTCTACTACTCACTCTCTACTACTCATTCTCTACTACTCTCTACAACTCTCTACTATTCACTCTCTACTACTCACTCCCTTCTGCTCACTCTCTACTACTCACTCTCTACTACTTACTCTCTACTACTCTCTACTACTCTACTACTCACTACTACCCGCTCTCTACTACTCTGTACTACTCACTCTCTACTACTCTCTACTACTCACTCTCTACTACTCACTCTACTACTCACTCTACTACTCACTCTCTACTACTCTCTACTACTCACTCTACTATTCTGTACTACTCTCTCACTCTACTACTCTCTCTACTACTCTACTACTCTCTACTACTCACTCGCTATTACTCACTCTACTACTCACTCTCTACTACTCTACTACTCTACTACTCTCTACTACTTACTCTCTACTACTCACTCTCTACTATTCTGAACTACTCTCTCTACTACTCTCTCTACTACTCTCTATTACTCTCTACTCTCTACTACTCACTCTCTACTACTCTCTACTACTCGCTCTCTACTACTCTGTACTACTCACACTACTACTCTGTACTACTCATTCTCTGCTACTCTCTACTACTCGCTCTGTACTACTCTGTAGTACTCACACTACTACTCTGTACTACTCACTCTCTGCTATTCTCTACTACTCAGTCTCTACTACTCTACTACTCTCTACTACTCACTCTCTACTACTCTCTACTACTCAGTCTCTATTACTCACTCTACTACTCACTCTCTACTACTCTCTCTACTACTCCACTACTCTACTACTCTCTACTACTTACTGTCTACTACTCACTCTCCACTATGCTGTACTACTCTCTCCACAACTCTCTCTACTACTCTCTACTACTCTCTACTCTCTACTACTCACTCTCTACTACTCACTCTCTACAACTCTCTAATCACTCTCTACTGTTCACTCCCTACTACTCTACTTACTATTCACTCTCTACTACTCACTCTCTACTACTCTCTACAACTCTCTACTACTCTGTACTACTCACTCTCTACTACTCTGTACTGCTCACTCTCTACTACTCTCTACTACTCATGCTCTACTGCTCTCTACTACTCTCTACTACTCACTCTCTACTACTCTCTACTACTCACTCTCTACTATTCTGTACTACTCTCGCTACTACTCTCTAGTACTCACTCTCTACTACTCTACTACTCTCTACTACTCACTGTCTACTACTCTCTACTACTCACTCTCTACTATTCTGTACTACTCTCTCTACTACTCTCTCTACTACTCTCTACTACTCTCTACTACTCACTCTCCACTACTCACTCTCTACTACTCACTCTCTACTACTCTCTACAACTCTCTTCTACTCACTCTCTACTGCTCACTCTCTACTACTCTCTACAACTCTCTAGTACTCACTCCCTACTGCTCACTCTCTACTACTCTACAACTTTCTACTCGCTACTACTCACTCTCTAGTACTCACTCTCCACTACACACTCCCTACAACTCACTCTTTACTACTCACTCTCTACAACTCACTCGCTACTATTCTCTACTACTCACTCTCTACTACTCTACTACTAACTCTCTACTACTCTCTATTACTTGCTCTCTACTTCTCTGTACTACTCACTCTCTACTACTGTCTCTACTACTCACTCTCTACTACTCTACTACTCTCTACTACTCACTCTCTACTACTCACTCTCTACTCACTCTCTACTACTCACTCTCTACTACTCACTCTCTACTATTCACTCTCCACTACTCACTCTCTACTACTCACTACAACTCTCTACTACTCACTCTCTACTACTCACTCCCTACAACTCACTCTTTACGACTCACTCTCTACTACTCACTCTCTGCTACTCTACTACTCACTCTACTATTCTGTACTACTCTCTCACTCTACTACTCTCTCTACTACTCTTCTACTCTCTACTACTCACTCTCTACTACTCTCTACTACTCACTCTCTACTATTCTGTACTACTCTCTCTACTACTCTCTACTACTCTCTCTCTACTACTCACTCTCTACTACTCACTCTCTACTATTCTGTACTACTCTCTCTCTACTACTCTCTCTACTACTCTCTACTACTCATTCTCTACTACTCTACTACTCTCTACTCCTCACTCTCTACTACGCACTCTCTACTATTCTGTACTACTCTCTCTCTACTACTATCTCTACTATTCTCTACTACTAACTCTCTACTACTCTACTACTCTCTACTACTCACTCTCTACTACTCTCTACTACTCACTCTCTACTACTCTCTACTACTCACTCTACTATTCTGTACTACTCTCTCTCTACTACTCTCTCTACTACTCTAATACTCACACTCTACTACTCTCTACTACTCACTCTCTACTATTCACTCTCCGCTACTCACTCTCTACTACTCTCTACAACTCTCTTCTACTCACTCTCTTCTACTCACTCTCTACTACTCTCTACTAATCACTCTCTACTACTCACGCCCTACTACTCACTCCCTACTACTCTCTACAACTCACTCTCTACTACTCTCTACTACTCTACTACTACCCACTCTCTACTACTCTGTACTACTCACTCTCTACTACTCTCTACTACTCTAATACTCTACTACTCTCTACTACTTACTCTCTACTACTCACTCTCTACTATTCTGAACTACTCTCTCTACTACTCTCTCTACTACTCTCTACTACTCACTCTCTACTACTCTCTACTACTCGCTCTCTACTACTCGCTCTCTACTACTCTGTACTACTCACACTACTACTCTGTACTACTCACTCTGCTACTCTCTACTACTCGCTCTTTACTACTCTGTAGTACTCACACTACTACTCTGTACTACTCACTCTCTGCTATTCTCTACTACTCACTCTCTACTACTCTACTACTCTCTACTACTCACTCTCTACTACTCTCTACTACTCAGTCTCTATTACTCACTCTACTACTCACTCTCTACTACTCTACTACTCTACTACTCTCTACTACTTACTCTCTACTACTCACTCTCTACTATGCTGTACTACTCTCTCCACTACTCTCTCTACTACTCTCTACTACTCTCTACTCTCTACTACTCGCTCTCTACTACTCACTCTCTACTACTCACTCTCTACTACTCACTCTCTACAACTCTCTAATCACTCTCTACTGCTCACTCCCTACTACTCTACTTACTACTCACTCTCTTCTACTCACTCTCTACTACTCTCTACAACTCTCCACTACTCATTCTCTACTACTCTGTACTACTCACTCTCTACTACTCTGTACTGCTCACTCTCTACTACTCTCTACTACTCACGCTCTACTGCTCTCTACTACTCTCTACTACTCACTCTCTACTACTCTCTACTACTCACTCTCTACTATTCTCTACTACTCTCGCTACTACTCTCTAGTACTCACTCTCTACTACTCTACTACTCTCTACTACTCACTGTCTACTACTCTCTACTACTCACTCTCTACTACTTACTCTCTAATACTCTCTACAACTCTCTACTACTCAATCTCTACTACTCACTCTCTACTACTCACTCTCTACTACTCTCTACTCTCTACTATTCACTCTCTACTATCTACTACCCACTCTCTTCTACTCTCTACTACTCACTCTACTACCCTCTACTACTCTCTACAACTCTCTACTACTCACTCTCTACTACTCACTCTCTACTACTCTCTACTACTCGCTCTCTACTACTCTTTACTACTCACACTACTACTCTGTACTACTCACTCTCTGCTGTTCTCTACTACTCACTCTCTACTACTCTACTACTCTCTACTACTCACTCTCTACTACTCTCTACTCCTCACTCTCTACTACTCATTTTCTACTATTCACTATCTACTACTCACTCTCTTCTACTCACTCTACTATTCTGTACTACTCTCTACTACTCACTCTCTACTATTCTGTACTACTCTCTCTCTACTACTCTCTCTACTACTCTCCACTACTCTACTACTCTCTACTACTCACTCTCTACTACTCTACTACTCTCTACTACTCACTTTCTACTACTCACTCTGTACCATCCACTCTCTACTACTCTCTACTACTCTCTACTACTCATGCTCTACTGCTCTCTACTACTCTCTACTACTCACCCTCTACTGCTCACTCTCTACTACTCACTCACTACTATTCTGTATTACTCTCTCTCTACTACTATCTCTACTACTCTCTACTACTCACTCTCTGCTACTCTCCTACTCTCTACTACTCACTCTACTACTCTCTCTCTACTACTCTCTACTAATCACTCTCTACAACTCACTCCCTACTACTCACTCCCTACTACTCACTCTCTACTACTCACTCTCTACTACTCTCTAAAACTCACTCTCTACTACTCTCTACTACTCTACTACTCACTTCTCCCCACTCCCCACTCTCTACTACTCTGTACTACTCAATCTCTACTACTCATTCTCTACTACTCTACTACTCTACTACTCTCTACTCTTCACTCTCTACTACTCTCTACTACTCACTCTCTTATACTCACTCTCTACTACTCTACTATTCTGTACTACTCTCTACTTTTCACTCTCTACTACTCACTCTACTATTCTGTACTACTCTCTCTCTACTACTCTCTCTACTACTCTAATACTCACACTCTACTACTCTCTACTACTCACTCTCTACTATTCACTCTCCACTACTCACTCTCTACTACTCTCTACAACTCTCTTCTACTCACTCTCTTCTACTCACTCTCTACTACTCTCTACTAATCACTCTCTACTACTCACTCCCTACTACTCACTCCCTACTACTCTCTACAACTCACTCTCTACTACTCTCTACTACTCTACTACTACCCACTCTCTACTACTCTGTACTACTCACTCTCTACTACTCTCTACTACTCTACTACTCTACTACTCTCTACTACTTACTCTCTACTACTCACTCTCTACTATTCTGAACTACTCTCTCTACTACTCTCTCTACTACTCTCTACTACTCACTCTACTACTCTCTACTACTCGCTCTCTACTACTCTGTACTACTCACACTACTACTCTGTACTACTCACTCTCTGCTACTCTCTACTACTCGCTCTTTACTACTCTGTAGTACTCACACTACTACTCTGTACTACTCACTCTCAGCTATTCTCTACTACTCACTCTCTACTACTCTACTACTCTCTACTACTCACTCTCTACTACTCTCTACTACTCAGTCTCTATTACTCACTCTACTACTCACTCTCTACTACTCTCTCTACTACTCTACTACTCTACTACTCTCTACTACTTACTCTCTACTACTCACTCTCTACTATGCTGTACTACTCTCTCCACTACTCTCTCTACTACTCTCTACTCTCTACTACTCACTCTCTACTACTCACTCTCTACAACTCTCTAATCACTCTCTACTGCTCACTCCCTACTACTCTACTTACTACTCACTCTCTACTACTCACTCTCTACTACTCTCTACAACTCTCTACTACTCATTCTCTACTACTCTGTACTACTCACTCTCTCCTACTCTGTACTGCTCACTCTCTACTACTTTCTACTACTCACGCTCTACTGCTCTCTACTACTCTCTACTACTTACTCTCTAGTACTCACTCTCTACTACTCTACTACTCTCTACTACTCACTGTCTACTACTCTCTACTACTCACTCTCTACTACTTACTCTCTAATACTCTCTACAACTCTCTACTACTCAATCTCTACTACTCACTCTCTACTACTCACTCTCTACTACTCTCTACTCTCTACTATTCACTCTCTACTACTCTCTACTACCCACTCTCTTCTACTCTCTACTACTCACTCTACTACCCTCTACTACTCTCTACAACTCTCTACTACTCACTCTCTACTACTCACTCTCTACTACTCTCTACTACTCGCTCTCTACTACTCTGTACAACTCACACTACTACTCTGTACTACTCACTCTCTGCTGTTCTCTACTACTCACTCTCTACTACTCTACTACTCTCCACTCTCTACTACTCACTCTCTACTACTCTCTACTCCTCACTCTCTACTACTCATTTTCTACTATTCACTATCTACTACTCACTCTCTTCTACTGACTCTACTATTCTGTACTACTCTCTACTACTCACTCTCTACTATTCTGTACTACTCTCTCTCTACTACTCTCTCTACTACTCTTCACTACTCTACTACTCTCTACTACTCACTCTCTGCTACTCTACTACTCTCTACTCTCTACTACTCACTTTCTACTACTCACTCTGTACCATCCACTCTCTACTACTCTCTACTACTCTCTACTACTCATGCTCTACTGCTCTCTACTACTCTCTACTACTCACCCTCTACTGCTCACTCTCTACTACTCACTCTCTACTATTCTGTATTACTCTCTCTCTACTACTATCTCTACTACTCTCTACTACTCACTCTCTGCTACTCTCCTACTCTCTACTACTCACTCTACTACTCTCTCTACTACTCTCTCTCTACAACTCACTCCCTACTACTCACTCCCTACTACTCACTCCCTACTACTCACTCCCTACTACTCACTCTCTACTACTCACTCTCTACTACTCTCTACTACTCTCCTACTCACTACTCCCCACTCCCCGCTCTCTACTACTCTGTACTACTCACTCTCTACTACACATTCTCTACTACTCTACTACTCTCTACTCTTCACTCTCTACTACTCTCTACTACTCACTCTCTTATACTCACTCTCTACTACTCTACTATTCTGTACTACTCTCTACTTTTCACTCTCTACTACTCACTCTCTTATACTCACTCTCTACTACTCTACTATTCTCTACTACTCTCTCTACTACTCTACTACTCACTCTCTACTACTCTACTACTCTCTACTACTCACTCTCTACTATTCACTCTCCACTACTCACTCTCTACTACTCTCTACAACTCTCTTCTACTCACTCTCTTCTACTCACTCTCTACTACTCTCTACTACTCACTCTCTACTACTCTCTACTACTCACTCTCTATTACTCACTCTACTACTCACTCTCTACTACTCTCTACTACTCTACTACTCTGTACTACTCTCTCTCTACTACTCTCTCTACTACTCTACTACTCTACTACTCTCTACTACTCACTCTCTACTACTCTCTACTACTCACTCTCTACTATTCTGTACTACTCTCTCTACTACTCTCTCTACTACTCTCTACTACTCTCTACTCTCTACTACTCACTCTACTACTCACTCTCTACTACTCACTCTCTTCTACTCACTCTCCACTACTCACTCTCTACTACTCACTCTCTACTACTCTTTACAACTCTCTTCTACTCACTCTCTACTGCTCACTCTCTACTGCTCACTCTCTACTACTCTCTACAACTCTCTACTACTCACTCCCTACTGCTCACTCTCTACTACTCTACTACTTTCTACTCGCTACTGCTCACTCTCTACTACTCACTCTCCACTGCTCACTGTCCACTACTCACTCTCTAATACTCACTACAACTCTCTACTACTCACTCTCTACTACTCACTCCCTACAACTCACTCTTTACTACTCACTCTCTACTACTCACTCTCTACTACTCTACTACTCATTCTCTACTACTCTCTACTACTCTGTACTACTCACTCTCTAGTACTCACTCTCTACTATTCTGTACTACTCTCTCTACTACTCTCTCTACTACTCTCTCTACAATTCACTCTCTACTACTCTACTACTCTCTACTACTCACTCTCTACTACTCACTCTCTACTACTCACTATCTACTATTCACTATCCAATACTCACTCACTACTACTCTCTACAACTCTCTTCTACTCACTCTCTACTGCTCTCTACTACTCACTTTACTATTCTGTACTACTCTCTCTCTCTACTCTCTCTACTACTCTACTACTCACTCTCTACTACTCTACTACTCTTTACTACTCACTCTCTACTATTCACTCTCCACTACTCACTCTCTACTACTCTCTACTAATCACTTTCTACTACTCACGGCCTACTACTCACTCCCTACTACTCACTCTCTACTACTCACTCTTTACTACTCTCTACTAATCACTCTCTACTACTCTCTACTACTCTACTACTACCCACTCTCTACTACTCTGTACTACTCACTCTCTACTACTCTACTACTCTCTACTACTCACTCTCTACTACTCTCTAATACTCACTCTCTATTACTCACTCTACTACTCATTCTCTACTACTCTCTACTACTCACTCTACTACTCTACTACTCTCTACTACTCACTCTCTACTACTCTCTACTACTCTCTCTACAACTCTCTCTACTACTATCTACTACTTTCTACTCTCTACTACTCACTCTCTACTACTCTCTACTACTCACTCTACTACTCTCTCTACTACTCTCTCTACTACTCACTCTCTACTACTCTACTCTATATTCACTCTCTACTACTCACTCTCTACTACTCATTCTCTACTACTCTCTACAACTCTCTACTACTCACTATCTACTACTCACTCCCTTCTACTCACCTCTACTACTCACTCTCTACTACTTACTCTCTACTACTCTCTACTACTCTACTACTCACTACTACCCGCTCTCTACTACTCTGTACTACACACTCTACTACTCTCTACTACTCACTCTCTACTACTCACTCTACTACTCACTCTACTACTCACTCTCTACTACTCTCTACTACTCACTCTACTATTCTGTACTACTCTCTCACTCTACTACTCTCTCTACTACTCTACTACTCTCTACTACTCACTCGCTATTACTCACTCTACTACTCACTCTCTACTACTCTCTACTACTCTACTACTCTACTACTCTCTACTACTTACTCTCTACTACTCACTCTCTACTATTCTGAACTACTCTTTCTACTACTCTCTCTACTACTCTCTACTACTCTCTACTCTCTACTACTCACTCTCTACTACTCATTTTCTACTATTCACTATCTACTACTCACTCTCTTCTACTCACTCTCTACTATTCTGTACTACTCTCTACTACTCTCTACTCTACTACTCACTCTCTACTACTCTCTACTACTCGCTCTCTACTACTCTGTACTACTCACACTACTACTCTTTACTACTCACTCTCTGCTACTCTCTACTACTCGCTCTGTACTACTCTGTAGTACTCACACTACTACTCTGTACTACTCACTCTCTGCTACTCTCTACTACTCACTCTCTACTACTCTACTACTCTACTACTCTACTACTCTACTACTCTCTACTACTTACTCTCTACTACTCACTCTCTACTATGCTGTACTACTCTCTCCACTACTCTCTCTACTACTATCTACTACTGTCTACTCTCTACTACTCACTCTCTACAACTCTCTAATCACTCTCTACTGCTCACTCCCTACTACTCTACTTACTACTCACTCTCTACTACTCTCTACAACTCTCTACTACTCATTCTCTACTACTCTGTACTACTCACTCTCTACTACTATGTACTGCTCACTCTCTACTACTCTCTACTACTCACGCTCTACTGCTCTCTACTACTCTCTACTACTCTCTACTACTCACTCTCTACTACTATCTACTACTCACTCTCTACTATTCTGTACTTCTCTCGCTACTACTCTCTAGTACTCACTCTCTACTACTCTACTACTCTCTACTACTCACTGTCTACTACTCTCTGCTACTCACTCTCTACTACTTACTCTCTACTACTCTCTACAACTCTCTACTACTCAATCTCTACTACTCGATCTCTACTACTCACTCTCTACTACTCTCTACTCTCTACTATTCACTCTCTACTACTCTCTACTAATCACTCTCTTCTACTCTCTACTACTCACTCTACTACCCTCTACTACTCTCTACAACTCTCTACTACTCACTCTCTACTACTCACTCTCTACTACTCTCTACTACTCGCTCTCTACTACTCTGTACTACTCACACTACTACTCTGTACTACTCACTCTCTGCTATTCTCTACTACTCACTCTCTACTACTCTACTACTCTCTATTACTCACTCTCTACTACTCTCTACTCCTCACTCTCTACTACTCATTTTCTACTATTCACTAACTACTACTCACTCTCTTCTACTCACTCTCTACTATTCTGTACTACTCTCTACTACTCACTCTCTACTATTCTGTACTACTCTCTCTCTACTACTCTCTCTACTACTCTCCACTACTCTACTACTCTCTACTACTCACTCTCTACTACTCTACTACTCTCTACTCTCTACTACTCACTTTCTACTACTCACTCTGTACCATCCACTCTCTGCTACTCTCTACTACTCTCTACTACTCATGCTCTACTGCTCTCTACTACTCTCTACTACTCACCCTCTACTGCTCACTCTCTACTACTCACTCTCTACTATTCTGTATTACTCTCTCTCTCTACTACTATCTCTACTGCTCTCTACTACTCACTCTCTGCTAATCTCCTACTCTCTACTACTCACTCTACTACTCTCTCTCTACTACTCTCTACTAATCACTCTCTACAACTCACTCCCTACTACTCACTCCCTACTACTCACTCTCTGCTACTCACTCTTTACTACTCTCTACTACTCACTCTCTACTACTCTCTACTACTCTACTACTACCCACTCTCTACTACTCTGTACTACTCACTCTCTACTACTCTACTACTCTCTACTACTCACTCTCTCTACTCTCTAATACTCACTCTCTAATACTCACTCTACTACTCATTCTCTACTACTCTCTACTACTCACTCTACTACTCTACTACTCTCTACTACTCACTCTCTACTACTCTCTACTACTCTCTCTACAACTCTCTCTACTACTATCTACTACTTTCTACTCTCTACTACTCACTCTCTACTACTCTCTACTACTCACTCTACTACTCTCTCTACTACTCTCTCTACTACTCACTCTCTACTACTCTACTCTATATGCACTCTCTACTACTCACTCTCTACTACTCATTCTCTACTACTCTCTACAACTCTCTACTACTCACTATCTACTACTCACTCCCTTCTACTCACTCTCTACTACTCACTCTCTACTACTTACTCTCTACTACTCTCTACTACTCTACTACTCACTACTACCCGCTCTCTACTACTCTGTACTACTCACTCTACTACTCTCTACTACTCACTCTCTACTACTCACTCTACTACTCACTCTACTACTCACTCTCTACTACTCTCTACTACTCACTCTACTATTCTGTACTACTCTCTCACTCTACTAATCTCTCTACTACTCTACTACTCTCTACTACTCACTCGCTATTACTCACTCTACTACTCACTCTCTACTACTCTCTACTACTCTACTACTCTACTACTCTCTACTACTTACTCTCTACTACTCACTCTCTACTATTCTGAACTACTCTTTCTACTACTCTCTCTACTTCTCTCTACTACTCTCTACTCTCTACTACTCACTCTCTACTACTCATTTTCAACTATTCACTATCTACTACTCACTCTCTTCTACTCACTCTCTACTATTCTGTACTACTCTCTACTACTCTCTACTCTCTACTACTCACTCTCTACTACTCTCTACTACTCGCTCTCTACTACTCTGTACTACTCACACTACTTCTCTTTACTACTCACTCTCTGCTACTCTCTACTACTCGCTCTGTACTACTCTGTAGTACTCACACTACTACTCTGTACTACTCACTCTCTGCTATTCTCTACTACTCAGTCTCTACTACTCTACTACTCTCTACTACTCACTCTCTACTACTCTACTACTCTACTACTCTACTACTCTACTACTCTCTACTACTTACTCTCTACTACTCACTCTCTACTATGCTGTACTACTCTCTCCACTACTCTCTCTACTACTATCTACTACTGTCTACTCTCTACTACTCACTCTCTACTACTCACTCTCTACAACTCTCTAATCACTCTCTACTGCTCACTCCCTACTACTCTACTTACTACTCACTCTCTACTACTCTCTACAACTCTCTACTACTCATTCTCTACTACTCTGTACTACTCACTCTCTACTACTCTGTACTGCTCACTCTCTACTACTCTCTACTACTCACGCTCTACTGCTCTCTACTACTCTCTACTACTCTCTACTACTCACTCTCTACTACTATCTACTACTCACTCTCTACTATTCTGTACTTCTCTCGCTACTACTCTCTAGTACTCACTCTCTACTACTCTACTACTCTCTACTACTCACTGTCTACTACTCTCTGCTACTCACTCTCTACTACTTACTCTCTACTACTCTCTACAACTCTCTACTACTCAATCTCTACTACTCGATCTCTACTACTCACTCTCTACTACTCTCTACTCTCTACTATTCACTCTCTACTACTCTCTACTAATCACTCTCTTCTACTCTCTACTACTCACTCTACTACCCTCTACTACTCTCTACAACTCTCTACTACTCACTCTCTACTACTCACTCTCTACTACTCTCTACTACTCGCTCTCTACTACTCTGTACTACTCACACTACTACTCTGTACTACTCACTCTCTGCTATTCTCTACTACTCACTCTCTACTACTCTACTACTCTCTACTACTCACTCTCTACTACTCTCTACTCCTCACTCTCTACTACTCATTTTCTACTATTCACTAACTACTACTCACTCTCTTCTACTCACTCTCTACTATTCTGTACTACTCTCTACTACTCACTCTCTACTATTCTGTACTACTCTCTCTCTACTACTCTCTCTACTACTCTCCACTACTCTACTACTCTCTACTACTCACTCTCTACTACTCTACTACTCTCTACTCTCTACTACTCACTTTCTACTACTCACTCTGTACCATCCACTCTCTGCTACTCTCTACTACTCTCTACTACTCATGCTCTACTGCTCTCTACTACTCTCTACTACTCACCCTCTACTGCTCACTCTCTACTACTCACTCTCTACTATTCTGTATTACTCTCTCTCTCTACTACTATCTCTACTACTCTCTACTACTCACTCTCTGCTACTCTCCTACTCTCTACTACTCACTCTACTACTCTCTATCTACTACTCTCTACTAATCACTCTCTACAACTCACTCCCTACTACTCACTCTCTACTACTCACTCTCTACTACTCTCTAAAACTCACTCTCTACTACTCTTTACTACTCTACTACTCACTAATCCCCACTCCCCGCTCTCTACTACTCTGTACTACTCACTCTCTACTACTCACTCTCTACTACTCTACTACTCTCTACTTTTCACTCTCTACTACTCTCTACTACTCACTCTCTTATACTCACTCTCTACTACTCACTCTACTATTCTGTACTACTCTCTCTCTACTACACTCTCTACTACTCTACTACTCACTCTCTACTACTTTACTACTCTATACTACTCACTCTCTACTACTCTCTACTACTCACTCTACTACTCTCTCTACTACTCACTCTCTACTACTCTACTCCATATTCACTCTCTACTACTCACTCTCTACTACTCACTCTCTACTACTCTCTACTCCTCTCTACTATTCTGTACTACTCTCTCTACTACTCTCTCTCTACTACTCACTCTCTACTACTCACTCTACTATTCTGCACTACTCTCTCTCTACTACTCTCTCTACTACTCTCTACTACTCATTCTCTACTACTCTACTACTCTCTACAACTCAATCTCTACTACGCACTCTCTACTATTCTGTACTACTCTCTCTCTACTACTATCTCTACTACTAACTCTCTACTACTCTACTACTCTCTACTACTCACTCTCTACTACTCACTCTACTATTCTGTACTACTCTCTCTACTACTCTCTCTACTACTCTACTACTCACTCTCTACTACTCTACGACTCTCTACTATTCACTCTCCACTACTCACTCTCTACTACTCTCTACAACTCGCTTCTGCTCACTCTCTTCTACTCTCTCTCTACTACTCTCTACTAATCACTCTCTACTACTCACTCCCTACTACTCACTCTCTACTACTCACTCTCTACTACTCACTCTCTACTACTCTCTACTACTCACTCTCTACTACTCTCTACTACTCTACTACTACTCACTTTCTACTACTCTGTATTTCTCACTCTCTACTACTCTACTACTCTCTACAACTCACTCTCTACTACTCACTCTCGATTACTCACTCTACTACTCACTCTCTATTACTCTCTACTACTCTACTATTCTGTACTAGTCTCTCTCTACTACTCTCCCTAATACTCTACTACTCTCTACTACTCACTCTCTACTTCTCTCTACTACTCACTCTCTACTATTCTGTACTACTCTCTCTACTACTCTCTCTATTACTCTCTACTACTCTCTACTCTCTACTACTCACTCTCTACTACTCACTCTCCACTACTCACTCTCTACTACTCACTCTCTACTACTCTCTACAACTCTCTTCTTCTCACTCTCTACTGCTCTCTACTACTCACTCTACTATTCTCTACTACTCTCTCTACTACTTTCTCTACTACTCTACTACTCACTCTTTACTACTCTACTACTCTCTACTACTCACTCCCTACTACTCACTCCCTACTACTCACTCTCTACTACTCTCTACTAGTCACTCTCTACTACTCTCTACTACTCTACTACGGCCCACTCTCTACTACTCTGTACTACTCACTCTCTACTACTCTACTACTCTCTACTACTCACTCTACTATTCACTCTCTATTACTCACTCTACTACTCACTCTCTACTACTCTTTACTACTCTACTATTCTGTACTACTCTCTCTCTCTACTACTCTCTCTACTACTCTACTACTCTCTGCTACTTACTCTCTACTACTCACTCTCTACTATTCTGTACTACTCTCTCTACTACTCTTGACTACTCTCTTCTCTACTACTCACTCTCTACTACTCACTCTCTACTACTCACTCTCCACTACTCACTCTCTACTACTCACTCTCTACTACTCTACTACTCTCTACTACTCACTCTCTACTACGCACTCTCTACTATTCTGTACTACTCTCTCTCTACTACTATCTCTACTACTCTCTACTACTAACTCTCTACTACTCTACTACTCTCTACTACTCACTCTCTACTACTCACTCTCTACTACTCTCTACTACTCATTCTACTATTCTGTACTACTCTCTCTCTACTACTCCCTCTACTACTCACTCTCTACTACTCTACTACTCTCTACTACTCACTCTCTACTATTCACTCTCCACTACTCACTCTCTACTACTCTCTACAACTCTCTTCTACTCATTCTCTTCTACTCACTCTCTACTAATCACTCTCTACTACTCACTCCCTACTACTCACTCCCTACTACTCACTCTCTACTACTCACTCTCTACCACTCTCTACAACTATACTACTACCCACTCTCTACTACTCTGTACTACTCACTCTCTACTACTCTACTACTCTCTTCTACTCACTCTCTACTACTCTCTCCTACTCACTACTCTCTACAACTCTCTACTACTCACTCCCTACTGCTCACTCTCTACTACTTTCTACTCGCTACTCCACTACTCACTGTCCACTACTCACTCTCTACTACTCACTACAACTCTCTACTACTCACTCTCTACTACTCACTCCCTACAACTCACTCTTTACTACTCACTCTCTACTACTCACTCTATACTACTCTACTACTCATTCTCTACTACTCTCTACTACTCTGTACTACTCACTCTCTAGTACTCACTCTCTACTATTCTGTACTACTCTCTCTACTACTCTCGCTACTACTCACTCTCTACTACTCTCTACTACTCACTCTCTACTACTCACTCTCTACTACTCACTATCTACTATTCACTATCCAATACTCACTCACTACTACTCTCTTCTACTCATTCTCTACTGCTCTCTACTACTCACTTTACTATTCTGTACTACTCTCTCTCTACTACTCTCTCTACTACTCTACTACTCACTCTCTACTACTCACTCTCTACTACTCTCTACTAATCACTCTCTACTACTCACGGCCTACTGCTCACTCCCTACTACTCACTCTTTACTACTCACTCTTTACTACTCTCTACTACTCACTCTCTACTACTCTCTACTACTACCCACTCTCTACTACTCTGTACTGCTTACTCTCTACTACTCTACTACTCTCTACTACTCACTCTCTACTACTCTCTACTACTCACTCTCTATTACTCACTCTACTACTCATTCTCTACTACTCTCTACTATGCACTCTACTATTCTGTACTACTCTCTCTACTACTCTACTACTCTACTACTCTCTACTACTCACTCTCTACTACTCTCTACTACTCTCTCTACAACTCTCTCTACTACTATCTACTATTTTCTACTCTCTACTACTCACTCTCTACTACTCTCTACTACTCACTCTACTACTCTCTCTACTACTCTCTCTACTACTCACTCTCTACTACTCTACTCTATATTCACTCTCTACTACTCACTCTCTACTACTCGCTCTCTACTACTCATTCTCTACTACTCTCTACAACTCTCTACTACTCACTCTCTACTACTCACTCCCTTCTACTCACTCTCTACTACTCACTCTCTACTACTTACTCTCTACTACTCTCTACTACTCTACTACTCACTACTACCCGCTCTCTACTACTCTGTACAACTCACTCTCTACTACTCTCTACTACTCACTCTCTACTACTCACTCTACTACTCACTCTACTACTCACTCTCTACTACTCTCTACTACTCACTCTACTATTCTGTACTACTCTCTCACTCTACTACTCTCTCTACTACTCTACTACTCTCTACTACTCACTCTCTGCTATTCTGTACTACTCTCTATACTACTCTATACTACTCTCTCTCTACTACTCACTCTCTACTACTCACTCTCTACTATTCTGTACTACTCTCTCTCTACTACTCTCTCTACTACTCTCTACTACTCATTCTCTACAACTCTACTACTCTCTACTACTCACTCTCTACTACGCACTCTCTACTATTCTGTACTACTCTCTGTCTACTATTATCTCTACTACTCTCTACTACTAACTCTCTACTACTCTACTAGTCTCTACTACTCACTCTCTACTACTCACTCTCTACTACTCTCTACTACTCATTCTACTATTCTGTACTACTCTCTCTCTACTACTCTCTCTACTACTCTACTACTCACTCTCTACTACTCTACTACTCTCTACTACTCACTCTCTACTACTCTCTACTACTCACTCTCTACTACTCACTGTCCACTACTCACTGTCCACTACTCACTCTCTACTACTCACTCTCTACTACTCACTCCATACAACTCACTCTTTACTACTCACTCTCTACTACTCACTCTCTACTACTCTACTACTCATTCTCTACTACTCTCTACTACTCTGTACTACTCACTCTCTACTACTCTCTAGTACTCACTCTCTACTATTCTGTACTACTCTCTCTCTACTACTCTCTCTACTACTCACTCTCTACTACTCTACTACTCTCTACTACTCACTCTCTACTATTCACTCTCCACTACTCACTCTCTACTACTCTCTACAACTCTCTTCTTCTCACTCTCTTCTACTCACTCTCTACTACTCTCTACTAATCACTCTCTACTACTCACTCCCTACTACTCACTCCCTACTACTCACTCCCTACTACTCACTCTCAACTACTCACTCTCTACTACTCTCTACAACTATACTACTACCCACTCTCTACTACTCTGTACTACTCACTCTCTACTACTCTACTACTCTCTACTACTCACTCTCTACTACTCTCTACTACTCACTCTATTACTCACTCTACTACTCACTCTCTACTACTCTCTACTACTCTACTACTATGTACTACTCTCTCTCTCTACTACTCTCTCTACTACTCTCCTACTCTACTACTCTCTACTACTCACTCTCTACTACTCTCTGCTACTCACTCTCTACTATTCTGTACTACTCTCTCTACTACTCTCTCTACTACTCTCTACTCTCTACTACTCACTCTCTACTACTCTCTCTCTTCTACTCACTCTCCACTACTCACTCTCTACTACTCACTCTCTACTACTCTCTACAACTCTCTTCTACTCACTCTCTACTGCTCACTCTCTACTACTCACTCTCTACTACTCTCTACAACTCTCTACTACTCACTCCCTACTGCTCACTCTCTACTACTCTACTACGTTCTACTCGCTACTGCTCACTCTCTACTACTCACTCTCCACTACTCACTGTCCACTACTCACTCTCTACTACTCACTACAACTCTCTACTACTCACTCTCTACTACTCACTCCATACAACTCACTCTTTACTACTCACTCTCTACTACTCACTCTCTACTACTCTACTACTCATTCTCTACTACTCTCTACTACTCTGTACTACTCACTCTCTACTACTCTCTAATACTCACTCTCTACTATTCTGTACTACTCTCTCTCTACTACTCTCTCTACTACTCACTCTCTACTACTCTACTACTCTCTACTACTCACTCTCTACTACTCACTCTCTACTACTCACTATCTACTATTCACTATCCAATACTCACTCACTACTACTCTCTACAACTCTCTTCTACTCACTCTCTACTTCTTACTATCTACTACTCACTACTACTCTCTATAACTCTCTAATCACTCTCTACTGCTCACTCCCTACTACTCTACTACTTACTACTCAATCTCAACTACTCACTCTCTACTACTCTCTACAACTATTTACTACTCACTCTCTACTACTCTGTACTACTCACTACTACTCTGTACTACTCACTCTCTACTACTCTGCACTACTCATTCTGTACTACTCTCTACTACTCACTCTCTACTACTCTCTACTTCTCTGTACTACTCACTACAACTCACTCTCTACTACTCTCTACTACTCACTCTCTACTTCTCTATTCTCTACTACTCATGCTCTACTGCTCTCTAATACTCTTTACTACTGTCTACTTCTCACTCTCTACTACTCTCTACTACTCACTCTATACTATTCTGTACTAATCTCTCTACTACTCTCTACTACTCACTCTCTACTACTCTACTACTCTCTACTACTCACTGTCTACTACTCTCTACTACTCACTCTCAACTACTCACTCTCTACTACTCACTCTCTACTACTCTCTACTATTCACTCTCTACTACTCTCTACTATTCACTCTACTACTCTCTACTTCTCTCTACTACTGCCTCTCTACTACTCACTCTCTACTACTCACTCTACTTACTCTCTACTACTCTACTACTCACTCTGTACTACTCTACTACTCTCTACTACTCACTCTCTACTACTCTCTCTCTACCACTCTCTATTACTCACTCTCTACTACTCTGTACTACTCACTACTACTCTGTACTACTCACTCTCTACTACTAACTCTCTACTACTCTGCACTACTCACTCTGTACTACTCTCTACTACTCTGCATTACTCACTCTCTACTACTCTCTACTTCTCTGTACTACTCACTCTCGACTACTCTCTACAACTCACTCTCTACTACTCTCTACTACTCACTCTCTACTACTCTATTCTCTACTACTCATGCTCTACTGCTCTCTAATACTCTCTACTACTGTCTACTTCTCACTCTCTACTACTCTCTACTACTCACTCTCTACTATTCTGTACTACTCTCTCTACTACTCTCTACTACTCACTCTCTACTACTCTACTACTCTCTACTACTCACTGTCTACTACTCTCTACTACTCACTCTCAACTACTCACTCTCTACTACTCACTCTCTACTACTCTCTACTATTCACTCTCTACTACTCTCTACTACTCACTCTACTACTCTGTACTACTGCCTCTCTACTACTGCCTCTCTACTACTCACTCTCTACTTACTCACTCTCTACTACTCTACTACTCACTCTGTACTACTCTACTACTCTCTACTACTCACTCTCTACTACTCTCTCTCTACCACTCTCTACTACTCACTATCTACTACTCTCTACTACTCTCTACAACTCTCTACTACTCACGCTCCTCTTCTCACTCTCTACTACTCTCTACTACTCGCTCTGTACTATGTACTACCCACACTACTACTCTGTACTACTCACTCTCTGCTACTCTCTACTACTCACTCTCTGCTACTCTACTACTTTCTACTCTCTACTACTCACTCTCTACTACTCTCTACTCCGCACTCTCTACTACTCATTTTCTACTATTCACTATCTACTACTCACTCTCTTCTACTCACTCTCTACTATTCTGTACTACTCTCTACTACTCACTCTCTACTATTCTGTACTACTCTCTCTCTACTACTCTCTCTACTACTCTCCACTACTCTACTACTCTCCACTACTCACTCTCTACTACTCTCTACTACTCACTCTCTACTATTCTGTACTATTCTCTACTACTCTCTACTACTCACTCTCTACTACTCTACTACTCTCTACTCTCTACCACTCACTCTCTACTCACTCTCTACTACTCATTCTGTACCATTCACTCTCCACTACTCTCTCTCTACTACTTACTCTCTACTACTCTCTACTACTCTCCACAACTCTCTTCTACTCACTCTTTTCTACTCACTCTCTACTACTCACTCTCTACTACTCTGTCCAACTCTCTACTACTCACTCTCTACTACTCACTCCCTACTACTCACTCTCTACTACTCACTCTACTATTCTGTACTACTCTCTCTCTACTACTCTCTCTCCTACTCTACTACTCACTCTCTACTACTCTCTACTACTCACTCTCTACTACTCTCTACTACTCACTCTACTACTCTCTCTACTACTCTCTCTTCTACTCACTCTCTACTACTCACTCTCTACTACTCAGTCTCTACTACTCTCTACAACTCTCTACAACTCACTCTCTACTACTCACTCCCTTCTACTCACTCTCTACTACTCACTCTCTACTACTCACTCTCTACTACTCTCTACTACTCTACTACTCACTACTACCCGCTCTCTACTACTCTGTACTACTCACTCTGTACTACTCTCTACTACTCTGTACTACTCACTCTCTTCTACTCTCTACTACTCACTCTCTACTACTCTACTACTCTCTACTACTCACTCTCTACTACTCATTTTCTACTATTCACTATCTACTACTCACTCTCTTCTACTCACTCTCTACTATTCTGTACTACTCTCTACTACTCACTCTCTACTATTCTGTACTACTCTCTCTCTACTACTCTCTCTACTACTCTCCACTACTCTACTACTCTCTACTACTCACTCTCTACTACTCTCTACTACTCACTCTCTACTACTCTCTACTCTCTACCACTCACTCTCTACTACTCTCTACTACTCATTCTGTACCATTCACTCTCCACTACTCACTCTCTACTACTTACTCTCTACTACTCTCTACTACTCTCCACAACTCTCTTCTACTCACTCTTTTCTACTCACTCTCTACTACTCACTCTCTACTACTCTGTCCAACTCTCTACTACTCACTCTCTACTACTCACTCCCTACTACTCACTCCCTACTACTCACTCTCTACTACTCACTCTACTATTCTGTACTACTCTCTCTCTACTACTCTCTCTCCTACTCTCCTACTCACTCTCTACTACTCACTCTCTACTACTCACTCCCTACTACTCACTCCCTACTACTCACTCTCTACTACTCACTCTCTACTACTCAGTCTCTACTACTCTCTACAACTCTCTACTACTCACTCTCTACTACTCACTCCCTTCTGCACACTCTCTACTACTCACTCTCTACTACTCACTCTCTACTACTCTCTACTACTCTACTACTCACTACTACCCGCTCTCTACTACTCTGTACTACTCACTCTGTACTACTCTCTATTACTCTGTACTACTCACTCTCTTCTACTCTCTACTACTCACTCTCTACTACTCTACTACTCTCTACTACTCACTCTCTACTACTCACTATCTACTATTCACTATCCAATACTCACTCACTACTACTCTCTACAACTCTCTTCAACTCTCTTCTACTCACTCTCTACTGCTCTCTACTACTCACTTTACTATTCTGTACTACTCTCTCTCTACTACTCTCTCTACTACTCTACTACTCACTCTCTACTACTCTACTACTCTCTACTACTCACTCTCTACTATTCACTCTCCACTACTCACTCTCTACTACTCTCTACTAATCACTCTCTACTACTCACGGCCTACTACTCACTCCCTACTACTCACTCTCTACTACTCACTCTCTACTACTCTCTACTACTCACTCTCTACTACTCTCTACTACTCTACTACTACCCACTCTCTACTACTCTGTACTACTCACTCTCTACTACTCTACTTCTCTCTACTACTCACTCTCTACTACTCTCTACTACTCACTCTCTATTACTCACTCTACTACTCATTCTCTACTACTCTCTACTACTCACTCTACTATTCTGTACTACTCTCTCTACTACTCTCTCTACTACTCTACTACTCTCTACTACTCACTATCTACTACTCTCTACTACTCTCTCTAAAACTCTCTCTACTACTATCTACTGCTCTCTACTACTCACTCTCTACTACTCTCTACTACTCACTCTACTACTCTCTCTACTACTCTCTCTACTACTCACTCTCTACTACTCACTCTCTACTACTCATTCTCTACTACTCTCTACAACTCTCTACTACTCACTCTCTACTACTCACTCCCTTCTACTCACTCTCTACTACTCACTCTCTACTACTTACTCTCTACTACTCTCTACTACTCTACTACTCACTACTACCCGCTCTCTACTACTCTGTACTACTCACTCTCTACTACTCTCTACTACTCACTCTCTACTACTCACTCTACTACTCACTCTACTACTCACTCTCTACTACTCTCTACTACTCACTCTACTATTCTGTACTACTCTCTCACTCTACTACTCTCTCTACTACTCTACTACTCTCTACTACTCACTCTCTACTACTCTCTACTACTCTCTCTCTACTATTCTGTACTACTCTCTATACTACTCTATACTACTCTCTCTCTACTACTCACTCTCTACTACTCACTCTCTACTATTCTGTACTACTCCCTCTCTACTACTCTCTCTACTACTCTCTACTACTCATTCTCTACTACTCTACTACTCTACTACTCTACTACTCTCTACTACTAACTCTCTACTACTCTACTACTCTATACTACTCTATACTACTCACTCTCTACTACTCACTCTCTACTACTCTCTACTACTCATTCTACTATTCTCTACTACTCTCTCTCTACTACTCTCTCTACTACTCTACTATTCACTCTCTACTACTCTACTACTCTGTACTACTCACTCTCTACTATTCACTCTCCACTACTCACTCTCTACTACTCTCTACAACTCTCTTCTTCTCACTCTCTTCTACTCACTCTCTACTACTCTCTACTGATCACTCTCTACTACTCACTCCCTACTACTCACTCCCTACTACTCACTCTCTACTACTCACTCTCTACTACTCTCTACAACTATACTACTACCCACTCTCTACTACTCTGTACTACTCACTCTCTACTACTCTACTACTCTCTACTACTCACTCTCTATTACTCACTCTACTACTCACTCTCTACTACTCTCTACTACTCTACTATTCTGTACTACTCACTCTCTACTACTCTCTACTACTCACTCTCTATTACTCACTCTACTACTCACTCTCTACTACTCTCTACTACTCTACTATTCTGTACTACTCTCTCTCTCTACTACTCTCTCTACTCTCTCTACTACTCTACTACTCTCTACTACTCACTCTCTACTACTCTCTACTACTCACTCTCTACTATTCTGTACTATTCTCTGTACTACTCTCTGTACTACTCTCTACTACTCACTCTACTACTCACTCTCTACTACTCACTCTCTACTACTCACTCTCTTCTACTCACTCTCCACTACTCACTCTCTACTACTCACTCTCTACTACTCTCTACAACTCTCTTCTACTCACTCTCTACTGCTCACTCTCTACTACTCACTCTCTACTACTCTCTACAACTCTCTACTACTCACTCCCTACTGCTCACTCTCTACTACTCTACTACTTTCTACTCGCTACTGCTCACTCTCTACTACTCACTCTCCACTACTCACTGTCCACTACTCATTCTCTACTACTCACTACAACTCTCTACTACTCACTCTCTACTACTCACTCCCTACAACTCACTCTTTACTACTCACTCTCTACTACTCACTCTCCACTACTCTACTACTCATTCTCTACTACACTCTACTACTCTGTACTACTCTCTAGTACTCACTCTCTACTATTCTGTACTACTCTCTCTCTACTACTCTCTCTACTACTCACTCTCTACTACTCTACTACTCTCTACTACTCACTCTCTACTACTCACTCTCTACTACTCACTATCTACTATTCACTATCCAATACTCACTCACTACTACTCTCTACAACTCTCTTCTACTCACTCTCTACTTCTCACTATCTACTACTCACTCTCTACTACTCTCTATAACTCTCTAATCACTCTCTACTGCTCACTCCCTACTACTCTACTACTTACTACTCAATCTCAACTACTCACTCTCTACTACTCTCTACAACTATTTACTACTCACTCTCTACTACTCTGTACTACTCACTACTACTCTGTACTACTCACTCTCTACTACTCTGCACTACTCATTCTGTACTACTCTCTACTACTCACTCTCTACTACTCTCTACTTCTCTGTACTACTCACTACAACTCACTCTCTACTACTCTCTACTACTCACTCTCTACTTCTCTATTCTCTACTACTCATGCTCTACTGCTCTCTAATACTCTCTACTACTGTCTACTTCTCACTCTCTACTACTCTCTACTACTCACTCTCTACTATTCTGTACTACTCTCTCTACTACTCTCTACTACTCACTCTCTACTACTCTACTACTCTCTACTACTCACTGTCTACTACTCTCTACTACTCACTCTCAACTACTCACTCTCTACTACTCACTCTCTACTACTCTCTACTACTCTCTACTATTCACTCTACTACTCTCTACTTCTCTCTACTACTGCCTCTCTACTACTCACTCTCTACTACTCACTCTCTACTTACTCACTCTCTACTACTCTACTACTCACTCTGTACTACTCTACTACTCTCTACTACTCACTCTCTACTACTCTCTCTCTACCACTCTCTACTACTCACTCTCTACTACTCTCTACTACTCTCTACAACTCTCTACTACTCACGCTCCTCTTCTCACTCTCTACTACTCTCTACTACTCACTCTGTACTACTCTGTACTACGCACACTACTACTCTGTACTACTCACTCTCTGCTACTCTCTACTACTCACTCTCTGCTACTCTACTACTTTCTACTCTCTACTACTCACTCTCTACTACTCTCTACTCAGCACTCTCTACTACTCATTTTCTACTATTCACTATCTACTACTCACTCTCTTCTACTCACTCTCTACTATTCTGTACTACTCTCTACTACTCACTCTCTACTATTCTGTACTACTCTCTCTCTACTACTCTCTCTACTACTCTCCACTACTCTACTACTCTCTACTACTCACTCTGTACTACTCACTCTCTACTATTCTGTACTATTCTCTACTACTCTCTCTACTACTCTTTACTACTCACTCTCTACTACTCTACTACTCTCTACTCTCTACCACTCACTCTCTACTACTCGTTCTGTACCATTCACTCTCCACTACTCACTCTCTACTACTCACTCTCTACTACTCTCTACTACTCACTCTCTACTATTCTGTACTACTCTCTCTACTACTCTCTCTACTACTCTCTACTACTCTCTACTCTCTACTACTCACTCTACTACTCACTCTCTACTACTCACTCTCTTCTACTCACTCTCCACTACTCACTCTCTACTATTCACTCTCTACTACTCTCTACAACTCTCTTCTACTCACTCTCTACTGCTCACTCTCTACTACTCACTCTCTACTACTCTCTACAACTCTCTACTACTCACTCCCTACTGCTCACTCTCTACTACTCTACTACTTTCTACTCG
>NW_028188108.1:0-96000 GCF_964204655.1 Triturus cristatus | reverse complement strand
AGTAAGAGTTAAGACATTAGCTATTAGGCCAGAGTAAGAGTTGAGATCTTAACCATTAGGCCAGAGTACGAGTCTAAGACCTTAGCTATTAGGCCAGAGTAAGAGTTAAGACCTTAACCAGTAGGCCAGAGTAAGAGATAAGACCTTAACCAATAGGCCAGAGTACGAGTCTAAGATCCTAGCTATTAGGCCAGAGTAAGAGTTAAGACCTTAACCATTAGGCCAGAGTACGAGTCTAAGACCTTAGCTATTAGGCCAGAGTAAGAGTTAAGACCTTAGCAATTAGGCCAGCGTAAGAGTTAAGACCTTAACCAGTAGGCCAGAGTAAGAGATAAGAACCTAACCATTAGGCCAGAGTTCGAGACTAAGACCTTAGCTATTTGGCCAGAGTAAGAGTTAAGACCATAACCAGTAGGCCAGAGTAAGAGTTAAGACCTTAACCAGTAGGCCAGAGCACGAGTCTAAGACCTTAGCTATTAGTCCAGAGTAAGAGTTAAGACCTTAGCTATTAGGCCAGAGTACGAGTCTAAGACCTCAGCTATTAGGCCATAGTAAGAGTTAAGACCTTAACCAGTATGCCAGAGTAAGATTTAAGACCTTAACCAGTAGGCCAGATTAAGAGTTAAGACCTTAGCTATTAGGCCAGAGTAAGAGTTTAGACCTTAACCATTAGGCCAGAGTACAAGTCTAAGACCTTAGCTATTAGGCCAAGGTAAGAGTTAAGACCTTAACCAGTAGGCCAGAGTAAGAGTTAAGACCTTAACAAGTAGGCCAGAGTTCGAGTCTAAGACGTTAGCTATTAGGCCAGAGTAAGAGTTAAGACCTTAGCTATTAGGCCAGAGTACGAGTCTAAGACCTTAGCTATTAGGCCAGAGTAAGAGTTAAGACCTTAACCAGTAGGCCAGAGTAAGAGTTAAGACCTTAACCAGTAGGCCAGAGTAAGAGTTAAGACCTTAGCTATTAGGCCAGAGTAAGAGTTAAGACCTTAACCATTAGGCCAGAGTACGAGTCTAAGACCTTAGCTATTAGGCCAGAGTACGAGTCTAAGACCTTAGCTATTAGGCCAGAGTAGGAGTTAAGACCTTAACCAGTAGGCCAGATTACAAGTCTAAGACCTTAGCTATTAAGGCCAGAGTAAGAGTTAAGACCTTAGCTAATAGGCCAGAGTAAAAGTTAAGACCTTAACCATTAGGCCACAGTACGAGTCTAAGACCATAGCTATTAGGCCAGAGTAAGAGTTAAGACCTTAACCATTAGGCCAGAGTACGAGTTAAGACCTTAACCAGTAGGCCAGAGTACGAGGCTAAGACCTTAGCTATTAGGCCAGAGTAAGAGTTAAGACCTTAGCTATTAGGCCAGAGTAAAAGTTAAGACCTTAACCATTAGGCCAGAGCACGAGTCTAAGACCTTAGCTATTAGGCCAGAGTAAGAGTTAAGACCGTAACCAGTAGGCCAGAGTACGAGTCTAAGACCTTAGCTATTAGGCCAGAGTAAGAGTTAAGACCTTAAACAGTAGGCCAGAGTAAGAGTTAAGACCCTAACCATTAGGCCAGAGTACGAGTCTAAGACCTTAGCTATTAGGCCAGAGTACGAGTCTAAGACCTTAGCTATTAGGCCAGAGTAAGAGTTAAGACCCTAGCTATTAGGCCAGAGTAAGAGTTAAGACCTTAACCATTAGGCCAGAGTACGAGTCTAAGACCTTAGCTATTATGCCAGAGTAAGGGTAAAGACCTTAACCAGTAGGCCAGAGTAAGAGTTAATACCTTAACCATTAGGTCAGAGTACGAGTCTAAGACCTTAGCTATTAGGCCAGAGTAAGAGTTAAGACCTTAGCTATTAGGCCAGAGTAAGAGTTAAGACCGTAACCAGTAGGCCAGAGTACGAGTCTAAGACCTTAGCTATTAGGCCAGAGTAAGAGTTAAGACCTTAACCAGTAGGCCAGAGTAAGAGTTAGGACCCTAACCATTAGGCCAGAGTACGAGTCTAAGACCTTAGCTATTAGGCCAGAGTACGAGTCTAAGACCTTAGCTATTAGGCCAGAGTAAGAGTTAAGACCTTAACCAGTAGGCCAGAGTAAGAGTTAAGACCTTAACCAGTAGGCCAGAGGACGAGGCTACGACCTTAGCTATTAGGCCAGAGTAAGAGTTAAAACTTTAGCTATTAGGCCAGAGTAAAAGTTAAGACCTTAACCATTAGGCCACAGTACGAGTCTAAGACCTTAGCTATTAGGCCAGAGTAAGAGTTAAGACCTTAACCATTAGGCCAGAGTACGAGTCTAAGACCTTAGTTATTAGAGTAGAGTAAGCGTTAAGACCTTAACCATTAGGCCAGAGTACGAGTTAAGACCTTAACCAGTAGGCCAGAGTACGAAGCTAAGACCTTAGCTATTAGGCCAGAGTAAGAGTTAAGACCTTAGCTATTAGGCCAGAGTAAAAGTTAAGACCTTAACCATTAGGCCAGAGTACGAGTCTAGGGCCTTAGTTATTAGGCCAGAGTACGAGTCTAAGACCTTAGCTATTAGGCCAGAGTAAGAGTTAAAACCTTAGCTATTAGGCCAGAGTAGGAGTTAATAGCTTAACCATTAGACCAGAGTACGAGTCTAAGACCATAGCTATTAGGCCAGAGTACGAGTCTAAGACCTTAGCTATTAGGCCAGAGTAAGAGTTAAGACCTTAACCAGTAGGCCAGAGTAAGAGTTAAGACCTTAACCAATAAGCCAGAGTACGAGTCTAACACCTTAGCTATTAGTCCAAGGTAAGAGTTAAGACCTTAGCTATTAGGCTAGAGTAAAAGTTAAGACCTGAACCATTAGGCCAGAGTAGGAGTCTAGGACCTTAGCTATTAGGCCAGAGTACGAGTCTAAGACCTTAGCAATTAGGCCAGAGTAAGAGTTAAGACCTTAGCTATTAGGCCAGAGTAAGAGTTAAGACCGTAACCAGTAGGCCAGAGTACGAGTCTAAGACCTTAGCTATTAGGCCAGAGTAAGAGTTAAGACCTTAAACAGTAGGCCAGAATAAGAGTTAAGACCCTAACCATTAGGCCAGAGTACGAGTCTAAGACCTTAGCTATTAGGCCAGAGTACGAGTCTAAGACCTTAGCTATTAGGCCAGAGTAAGAGTTAAGACCTTAACCAGTAGGCCAGAGTAAGAGTTAAGACCTTCACCAGTAGGCCAGAGGACGAGGCTAAGACCTTAGCTATTAGGCCAGAGTAAGAGTTAAAACTTTAGCTATTAGGCCAGAGTAAAAGTTAAGACCTTAACCATTAGGCCACAGTACGAGTCTAAGACCTTAGCTATTAGGCCAGAGTAAGAGTTAAGACATTAACCATTAGGCCAGAGTACGAGTATAAGACCTTAGCTATTAGGCCAGAGTACGAGTCTAAGACCTTAGTTATTAGAGTAGAGTAAGCGTTAAGACCTTAACCATTAGGCCAGAGTACGAGTTAAGACCTTAACCAGTAGGCCAGAGTACGAAGCTAAGACCTTAGCTATTAGGCCAGAGTAAGAGTTAAGACCTTAGCTATTAGGCCAGAGTAAAAGTTAGGACCTTAACCATTAGGCCAGAGTACGAGTCTAGGACCTTAGCTATTAGGCCAGAGTACGAGTTAAAACCTTAGCTATTAGGCCAGAGTAGGAGTTAAAAGCTTAACCATTAGACCAGAGTACGAGTCTAAGACCATAGCTATTAGGCCAGAGTACGAGTCTAAGACCTTAGCTATTAGGCCAGAGTAAGAGTTAAGACCTTAACCAGTAGGCCAGAGTAAGAGTTAAGACCTTAACCAATAAGCCAGAGTACGAGTCTAGGACCTTAGCTATTAGGCCAGAGTACGAGTCTAAGACCTTAGCTATTAGGCCAGAGTACGAGTCTAAGACCTTAACCAGTAGGCCAGAGTAAGAGTTAAGACCTTAACCTGTAGGCCATAGTAAGAGTTAAGTCCTTAACCAGTAGGCCAGAGTAAGAGTTAAGACCTTAACCTGTACACCATAGCACAAGTCTAAGACCTTAGCTATTAGGCCAGCGTAAGAGTTAAGACCTTAACCAGTAGGCCAGCATAAGAGTTAAGACCTTAGCTATTAGGCCAGAGTAAGAGTTAATACCTTAACCAGTAGGCCAGAGTACGAGTCTAAGACCTTAGCTATTAGGCCAGAGTAAGAGTTAAGACCTTAGCTATTAGGCCAGAGTAAGAGTTAGGACCTTAAGCATTAGGCCAGAGTACGAGTCTAAGACCTTAGCTATTAGGCCAGCGTAAGAGTTAAGACCTTAACCAGTAGGCCAGAGTACGAGTCTAAGACCTTAGCTATTAAGCCAGAGTAAGAGTTAAGACCTTAGCTATTAGGCCAGAGTACGAGTCTAAGACCTTAACCATTAGGCCAGAGTATGAGTCTAAGACCTTAGCTATTAGGACATAATACGAGTCTAAGACCTTAGCTATTAGACCAGAGTAAGAGTTAAGACCTTAACCAGTAGGCCAGAGTAAGAGTTAAGACCTTAACCAGTAGGCCAGAGTAAGAGTTAAGACCTTAATCTGTAGGCCATAGTACGAGTCCAAGACCTTAGCTATTAGGCCAGAGTGAAAGTTAAGACCTTAACTAGTAGGCCAGAGTATGAGTCTAAGACCTTAACCATTAGGCCAGAGTATGAGTCTAAGACCTTAGCTATTAGGACATAATACGAGTCTAAGACCTTAGCTATTAGACCAGAGTAAGAGTTAAGACCTTAACCAGTAGGCCAGAGTAAGAGTTAAGACCTTAACCAGTAGGCCAGAGTAAGAACTAAGACCTTAGCTATTAGGCCAGAGTAAGAGTTAAGACCTTAACCTGTAGGCCATAGTACGAGTCTAAGACCTTAATCTGTAGGCCAGAGTATGAGTCTAAGACCTTAGCTATTAGGCCAGAGTACGAGTCTAAGACCTTACCTATTAGTCCAGAGTAAATGTTAATACCTTAACCAGTAGGCCAGAGTAAGAGTTAAGACCTTAACCAGTAGGCCAGAGTAAGAGTTAAGACCTTAACCTGTAGGCCATAGTAAGAGTTAAGACCTTAACCAGTAGGCCAGAGTAAGAGTTAATACCTTAACCTGTAGGCCATAGCACAAGTCTAAGACCTTAGCTATTAGGCCAGAGTAAGAGTTAAGACCTTAACCAGTAGGCCAGAGTAAGAGTTAAGACCTTAACCATTAGGCCAGAGTACGAGTCTAGGACCATAGCTATTAGGCCAGAGTAAGAGTTAAGACCTTAAGCATTAGGCCAGAGTACGAGTCTAAGACCTTAGCTATTAGACCAGAGTAAGAGTTAAGACCTTAACCAGTAGTTCAGAGTAAGAGTTAAGACCTTAACCAGTAGTCCACAGTACGAGTCTAAGACCTTAGCTATTAAGCCAGAGTAAGAGTTAAGACCTTAGCTATTAGGCCAGAGTAAGAGTTAAGACCTTAACCAGTAGGCCAGAGTAAGAGTTAAGACCTTAACCTGTAGGCCATAGTAAGAGTTAAGACCTTAACCAGAAGGCCAGAGTCCGAGTTAAGACCTTAATCTGTAGGCCATAGTACGAGTCCAAGACCTTAGCTATTAGGCCAGAGTAAGAGTTAAGACCTTAACCAGTAGGCCAGAGTACGAGTCTAAGACCTTAACCATTAGGCCAGAGTATGAGTCTAAGACCTTAGCTATTAGAACATAATACGAGTCTAAGACCTTAGCTATTAGGCCAGAGTAAGAGTTAAGACCTTAACCAGTAGGCCAGAGTAAGTGTTAAGACCTTAACCAGTAGGCCAGAGTAAGAGTTCAGACCTTAGCTATTAGGCCAGAGTAAGAGTTAATACCTTAACCTGTAGGCCATAGTACGACTCTAAGACCTTAATCTGTAGGCCAGAGTATGAGTCTAAGACCTTAGCTATTAGGCCAAAGTACGAGTCTAAGACCTTAGCTATTAGGCCAGAGTAAGAGTTAATACCTTAACCAGTAGGCCAGAGTACGAGTTTAAGACCTTAGCTATTAGGCCAGAGTAAGAGTTAAGACCTTAACCAGTAGGCCAGAGTAAGAATTAAGACCTTAACCTGTAGGCCATAGTAAGAGTTAAGACCTTAACCAGTAGGCCAGAGTAAGAGTTAAGACCTTAACCAGTAGGCCAGAGTACGAGTCTAAGACCTTAGCTGTTAGGCCAGAGTAAGAGTTAAGACCTTAAGCATTAGGCCAGAGTACGAGTCTAAGACCTTAGCTATTAGGCCAGAGTAAGAGTTAAGACCTTAACCCTTAAGCCAGAGTACGAGTCTAAGACCTTAGCTATTAGGCCAGAGTACGAGTTAAGACCTGAACCAGTAGGCCAGAGTAAGAGTTAAGACCTTAGCTATTAGGCCAGAGTAAGTGTTAAGACCTTCACCAGTAGGCCAGAGTAAGAGTTAAGACCTTAACCAGTAGGCCGCAGTACGAGTCTAAGACCTTAGCTATTAGGCCAGAGTAAGAGTTAAGACCTTAACCAGTAGGCCAGAGTAAGAATTAAGACCTTAATCTGTAGGCCATAGTATGAGTCTAAGACCTTAGCTATTAGGCCAGAGTAAGAGTTAAGGCCTTAACCATTAGGCCAGAGTACGATTCTAAGACCTTAGCTATTAGGACATTATATGAGTCTAAGACCTTAGCTATTAGGACATTATATGAGTCTAAGACTTTAGCTATTAGGCCAGAGTAAGAGTTAAGACCTTAACCAGTAGGCCAGAGTAAGAGTTAAGACCTTAACCTGTAGGCCATAGTAAGAGTTAAGACCTTAACCAGAAGGCCAGAGTAAGAGTTAAGACCTTAATCTGTAGGCCATAGTATGAGTCCAAGACCTTAGCTATTAGGCCAGAGTGAGAGTTAAGACCTTAAATAGTAGGCCAGAGTATGATTCTAAGACCTTAGCTATTAGGACATAATACGAGTCTAAGACCTTAGCTATTAGACCAGAGTAAGAGTTAAGACCTTAACCAGTAGGCCTGAGTAAGAGTTAAGACCTTAACCAGTAGGCCAGAGTAAGAACTAAGACCTTAGCTATTAGGCCAGCGTAAGAGTTAATACCTTAACCAGTAGGCCAGCATAAGAGTTAAGACCTTAGCTATTAGGCCAGAGTAAGAGTTAATACCTTAACCAGTAGGCCAGAGTACGAGTCTAAGACCTTAGCTATTAGGCCAGAGTAAGAGTTAAGACCTTAGCTATTAGGCCAGAGTAAGAGTTAGGACCTTAAGCATTAGGCCAGAGTACGAGTCAAAGACCTTAGCTATTAGGCCAGCGTAAGAGTTAAGACCTTAACCAGTAGGCCAGAGTTCGAGTCTAAGACCTTAGCTATTAAGCCAGAGTAAGAGTTAAGACCTTAGCTATTAGGCCAGAGTACGAGTCTAAGACCTTAGCTATTAGGCCAGAGTAAGAGTTAAGACCTTAACCATTAGGCCAGAGTACGAGTCTAAGACCTTAGCTATTAGGCCAGAGTAAGAGTTAAGACCTTAACCAGAAGGCCAGAGTAAGAGTTAAGACCTTAATCTGTAGGCCATAGTACGAGTCCAAGACCTTAGCTATTAGGCCAGAGTGAGAGTTAAGACCTTAACTAGTAGGCCAGATTATGAGTCTAAGACCTTAACCATTAGGCCAGAGTATGAGTCTAAGACCTTAGCTATTAGGACATAATACGAGTCTAAGACCTTAGCTATTGGACCAGAGTAAGAGTTAAGACCTTAACCAGTAGGCCAGAGTAAGAGTTAATACCTTAACCAGTAGGCCAGAGTAAGAACTAAGACCTTAGCTATTAGGCCAGAGTAAGAGTTAAGACCTTAACCTGTAGGCCATAGTACGAGTCTAAGACCTTAATCTGTAGGCCAGAGTATGAGTCTAAGACCTTAGCTATTAGGCCAGAGTACGAGTCTAAGACCTTACCTATTAGTCCAGAGTAAGTGTTAATACCTTAACCAGTAGGCCAGAGTAAGAGTTAAGACCTTAACCAGAAGGCCAGAGTAAGAGTTAAGACCTTAACCTGTAGGCCATAGTAAGAGTTACGACCTTAACCAGTAGGCCAGAGTAAGAGTTAAGACCTTAACCTGTAGGCCATAGCACAAGTCTAAGACCTTAGCTATTAGGCCAGAGTAAGAGTTAAGACCTTAACCATTAGGCCAGAGTACGAGTCTAAGACCTTAGCTATTAGGCCAGAGTACGAGTCTAAGACCTTAGCTATTAGGCCAGAGTAAGAGTTAAGACCTTAACCAGTAGGCCAGAGTAAGAGTTAAGACCTTAACCAATAAGCCAGAGTACGAGTCTAGGACCTTAGCTATTAGGCCAGAGTACGAGTCTAAGACCTTAGCTATTAGGCCAGAGTACGAGTCTAAGACCTTAACCAGTAGGCCAGAGTAAGAGTTAAGACCTTAACCTGTAGGCCATAGTAAGAGTTAAGTCCTTAACCAGTAGGCCAGAGTAAGAGTTAAGACCTTAACCTGTACACCATAGCACAAGTCTAAGACCTTAGCTATTAGGCCAGCGTAAGAGTTAAGACCTTAACCAGTAGGCCAGCATAAGAGTTAAGACCTTAGCTATTAGGCCAGAGTAAGAGTTAATACCTTAACCAGTAGGCCAGAGTACGAGTCTAAGACCTTAGCTATTAGGCCAGAGTAAGAGTTAAGACCTTAGCTATTAGGCCAGAGTAAGAGTTAGGACCTTAAGCATTAGGCCAGAGTACGAGTCTAAGACCTTAGCTATTAGGCCAGCGTAAGAGTTAAGACCTTAACCAGTAGGCCAGAGTACGAGTCTAAGACCTTAGCTATTAAGCCAGAGTAAGAGTTAAGACCTTAGCTATTAGGCCAGAGTACGAGTCTAAGACCTTAACCATTAGGCCAGAGTATGAGTCTAAGACCTTAGCTATTAGGACATAATACGAGTCTAAGACCTTAGCTATTAGACCAGAGTAAGAGTTAAGACCTTAACCAGTAGGCCAGAGTAAGAGTTAAGACCTTAACCAGTAGGCCAGAGTAAGAGTTAAGACCTTAATCTGTAGGCCATAGTACGAGTCCAAGACCTTAGCTATTAGGCCAGAGTGAAAGTTAAGACCTTAACTAGTAGGCCAGAGTATGAGTCTAAGACCTTAACCATTAGGCCAGAGTATGAGTCTAAGACCTTAGCTATTAGGACATAATACGAGTCTAAGACCTTAGCTATTAGACCAGAGTAAGAGTTAAGACCTTAACCAGTAGGCCAGAGTAAGAGTTAAGACCTTAACCAGTAGGCCAGAGTAAGAACTAAGACCTTAGCTATTAGGCCAGAGTAAGAGTTAAGACCTTAACCTGTAGGCCATAGTACGAGTCTAAGACCTTAATCTGTAGGCCAGAGTATGAGTCTAAGACCTTAGCTATTAGGCCAGAGTACGAAACTAAGACCTTACCTATTAGTCCAGAGTAAATGTTAATACCTTAACCAGTAGGCCAGAGTAAGAGTTAAGACCTTAACCAGTAGGCCAGAGTAAGAGTTAAGACCTTAACCTGTAGGCCATAGTAAGAGTTAAGACCTTAACCAGTAGGCCAGAGTAAGAGTTAATACCTTAACCTGTAGGCCATAGCACAAGTCTAAGACCTTAGCTATTAGGCCAGAGTAAGAGTTAAGACCTTAACCAGTAGGCCAGAGTAAGAGTTAAGGCCTTAACCATTAGGCCAGAGTACGAGTCTAGGACCATAGCTATTAGGCCAGAGTAAGAGTTAAGACCTTAAGCATTAGGCCAGAGTACGAGTCTAAGACCTTAGCTATTAGACCAGAGTAAGAGTTAAGACCTTAACCAGTAGTTCAGAGTAAGAGTTAAGACCTTAACCAGTAGTCCACAGTACGAGTCTAAGACCTTAGCTATTAAGCCAGAGTAAGAGTTAAGACCTTAGCTATTAGGCCAGAGTAAGAGTTAAGACCTTAACCAGTAGGCCAGAGTAAGAGTTAAGACCTTAACCTGTAGGCCATAGTAAGAGTTAAGACCTTAACCAGAAGGCCAGAGTCCGAGTTAAGACCTTAATCTGTAGGCCATAGTACGAGTCCAAGACCTTAGCTATTAGGCCAGAGTAAGAGTTAAGACCTTAACCAGTAGGCCAGAGTACGAGTCTAAGACCTTAACCATTAGGCCAGAGTATGAGTCTAAGACCTTAGCTATTAGAACATAATACGAGTCTAAGACCTTAGCTATTAGGCCAGAGTAAGAGTTAAGACCTTAACCAGTAGGCCAGAGTAAGTGTTAAGACCTTAACCAGTAGGCCAGAGTAAGAGTTCAGACCTTAGCTATTAGGCCAGAGTAAGAGTTAATACCTTAACCTGTAGGCCATAGTACGACTCTAAGACCTTAATCTGTAGGCCAGAGTATGAGTCTAAGACCTTAGCTATTAGGCCAAAGTACGAGTCTAAGACCTTAGCTATTAGGCCAGAGTAAGAGTTAATACCTTAACCAGTAGGCCAGAGTACGAGTTTAAGACCTTAGCTATTAGGCCAGAGTAAGAGTTAAGACCTTAACCAGTAGGCCAGAGTAAGAATTAAGACCTTAACCTGTAGGCCATAGTAAGAGTTAAGACCTTAACCAGTAGGCCAGAGTAAGAGTTAAGACCTTAACCAGTAGGCCAGAGTACGAGTCTAAGACCTTAGCTGTTAGGCCAGAGTAAGAGTTAAGACCTTAAGCATTAGGCCAGAGTACGAGTCTAAGACCTTAGCTATTAGGCCAGAGTAAGAGTTAAGACCTTAACCCTTAAGCCAGAGTACGAGTCTAAGACCTTAGCTATTAGGCCAGAGTACGAGTTAAGACCTGAACCAGTAGGCCAGAGTAAGAGTTAAGACCTTAGCTATTAGGCCAGAGTAAGTGTTAAGACCTTCACCAGTAGGCCAGAGTAAGAGTTAAGACCTTAACCAGTAGGCCGCAGTACGAGTCTAAGACCTTAGCTATTAGGCCAGAGTAAGAGTTAAGACCTTAACCAGTAGGCCAGAGTAAGAATTAAGACCTTAATCTGTAGGCCATAGTATGAGTCTAAGACCTTAGCTATTAGGCCAGAGTAAGAGTTAAGGCCTTAACCATTAGGCCAGAGTACGATTCTAAGACCTTAGCTATTAGGACATTATATGAGTCTAAGACCTTAGCTATTAGGACATTATATGAGTCTAAGACTTTAGCTATTAGGCCAGAGTAAGAGTTAAGACCTTAACCAGTAGGCCAGAGTAAGAGTTAAGACCTTAACCTGTAGGCCATAGTAAGAGTTAAGACCTTAACCAGAAGGCCAGAGTAAGAGTTAAGACCTTAATCTGTAGGCCATAGTATGAGTCCAAGACCTTAGCTATTAGGCCAGAGTGAGAGTTAAGACCTTAAATAGTAGGCCAGAGTATGATTCTAAGACCTTAGCTATTAGGACATAATACGAGTGTAAGACCTTAGCTATTAGACCAGAGTAAGAGTTAAGACCTTAACCAGTAGGCCTGAGTAAGAGTTAAGACCTTAACCAGTAGGCCAGAGTAAGAACTAAGACCTTAGCTATTAGGCCAGCGTAAGAGTTAATACCTTAACCAGTAGGCCAGCATAAGAGTTAAGACCTTAGCTATTAGGCCAGAGTAAGAGTTAATACCTTAACCAGTAGGCCAGAGTACGAGTCTAAGACCTTAGCTATTAGGCCAGAGTAAGAGTTAAGACCTTAGCTATTAGGCCAGAGTAAGAGTTAGGACCTTAAGCATTAGGCCAGAGTACGAGTCTAAGACCTTAGCTATTAGGCCAGCGTAAGAGTTAAGACCTTAACCAGTAGGCCAGAGTTCGAGTCTAAGACCTTAGCTATTAAGCCAGAGTAAGAGTTAAGACCTTAGCTATTAGGCCAGAGTACGAGTCTAAGACCTTAGCTATTAGGCCAGAGTAAGAGTTAAGACCTTAACCATTAGGCCAGAGTACGAGTCTAAGACCTTAGCTATTAGGCCAGAGTAAGAGTTAAGACCTTAACCAGAAGGCCAGAGTAAGAGTTAAGACCTTAATCTGTAGGCCATAGTACGAGTCCAAGACCTTAGCTATTAGGCCAGAGTGAGAGTTAAGACCTTAACTAGTAGGCCAGATTATGAGTCTAAGACCTTAACCATTAGGCCAGAGTATGAGTCTAAGACCTTAGCTATTAGGACATAATACGAGTCTAAGACCTTAGCTATTGGACCAGAGTAAGAGTTAAGACCTTAACCAGTAGGCCAGAGTAAGAGTTAATACCTTAACCAGTAGGCCAGAGTAAGAACTAAGACCTTAGCTATTAGGCCAGAGTAAGAGTTAAGACCTTAACCTGTAGGCCATAGTACGAGTCTAAGACCTTAATCTGTAGGCCAGAGTATGAGTCTAAGACCTTAGCTATTAGGCCAGAGTACGAGTCTAAGACCTTACCTATTAGTCCAGAGTAAGTGTTAATACCTTAACCAGTAGGCCAGAGTAAGAGTTAAGACCTTAACCAGAAGGCCAGAGTAAGAGTTAAGACCTTAACCTGTAGGCCATAGTAAGAGTTACGACCTTAACCAGTAGGCCAGAGTAAGAGTTAAGACCTTAACCTGTAGGCCATAGCACAAGTCTAAGACCTTAGCTATTAGGCCAGAGTAAGAGTTAAGACCTTAACCATTAGGCCAGAGTACGAGTCTAAGACCTTAGCTATTAGGCCAGAGTAAGAGTTAAGACCTTAACCATTAGGCCAGAGTACGTGTCTAAGACCTGAGCTATTAGGCCAGAGTAATAGTTAAAACCTTATCCAGTAGGCCAGAGTAAGAGTTAAGACCTTAGCTATTAGGCCAGAGTAAGAGTTAAGATCTTAACCATTAGGCCAGAGTTGGAGTCTAAGACCTTAGCTATTAGGCCAGAGTAAGTTTTAAGACTTTAGCTATTAGGCCAGAGTAAGAGTTAAGACCTTAACCATTAGGCCAGAGTACGAGTCTAAGACCTTAGCTTTTAGGTCAGAGCAAGAGTTTAGACCTTAACCATTAGGCCAGAGAACGAGTCTAAGACCTTAGCTATTAGGCCAGAGTAAGAGTTAAGACCTGAACAAGTAGGCCAGAGTAAGAGTTAAGACCTTAACCTATAGGCCATAGCAAGAGTTAAAACCTTAACCAGTAGGCCAGAGTAAGAGTTAAGACCTTAACCTGTAGGCCATAGCACGAGTCTAAGACCTTAGCTATTAGGCCAGAGTAAGAGTTAAGACCTTAACCAGTAGGCCAGTGTACGAGTCTAAGACCTTAGCTAGTAGGCCAGAGTAAGAGTTAAGACCTTAACCAGTAGGCCAGAGTAAGAGTTAAGACCTTAACCAGTAGGGCAGAGTACGAGTCTAAGACCTTAGCTATTAGGCCAGAGTAAGAGTTAAGACCTTAACCATTAGGCCAGAGTACGTGTCTAAGACCTTAGCTATTAGGCCAGAGTAAGAGTTAAGATCTTAACCATTAGGCCAGAGCACGAGTCTAAGACCTTAGATATTAGGCCAGAGTAAGTGTTAAGACCTTCACCAGTAGGCCAGAGTACGAGTCTAAGACCTTAGCTATTAAGCCAGAGTAAGAGTTAAGACCTTAGCTATTAGGCCAGAGTAAGAGTTAAGACCTTAACCAGTAGGCCAGAGTACGAGTCTAAGACCTTAGCTATTAGGCCAGAGTAAGAGTTAAGACCTTAGCTATTAGGCCAGATTACGAGTCTAAGACATTTGCTATTAGGCCATAGTAAGAGTTAAGACCTTAACCAGTAGGCCAGAGTAAGAGTTAAGACCTTAACCAGTAGGCCAGAGTAAGAGTTAAGACCTTAGCTATTAGGCCAGAGTAAGAGTTAAGACCTTAACCAGTAGGCCACAGTACGAGTCTAAGACCTTAGCTGTTAGGCCAGAGTAAGAGTTAAGACCTTAAGCATTAGGCCAGAGTACGAGTCTAAGACCTTAGCTATTAGGCCAGAGTAAGAGTTAAGACCTTAGCTATTAGGCCAGAGTACGATTCTAAGACCTTAGCTATTAGGACATTATATGAGTCTAAGACTTTAGCTATTAGGTCAGAGTAAGAGTTAAGACCTTAACCAGTAGGCCAGAGTAAGAGTTAAGACCTTAACCAGTAGGCCAGAGTAAGAGTTAAGACCTTAGCTATTAGGCCAGAGTAAGAGTTAAGACTAAGGGTGGGCGTAGTTCGCGAAGTAGCACTTCGCGAAGCTACGCAAAGTGAAGTTCGCACTACGCGAGCTACGCGTAGCACTTCGCGAACTGCGAAGTAACATGTTCGCACTGTGCAAGATGTTGTTTTCAATGATTGCACAGTGCGGACAAGCAACCGGCACTGTGCAATCATTGAAAATGGCATCTTGCACAGTGCGAGCTGTAGTTTTCTGCTGCTCGAGTAGATTTTTACTCGAGCTGCAGCTTTCTCAACGCGAACTGGTAGTTTCTCATCGCGAGCGGTCGCGAGCATACGCGACCCCTCGCAATGAGAAACCTGACCTTCTCGCGTTGGAAATCTCGCCGGGAGGTTTATTTTCCATGCTCGCGATCGCGAACAAGGAAAAAGTCTCGCCAGGATGTCATTTTGCTTGCTCGCGGTCGCCAACTTGACGTTGAGGACCACGAGCAAGCAAAAAATGACCGCAGCACTACGCAACACTACGCTACGCGTGTTCGCACTGTGCTACGTGCAGTTCGCGTAGCGCGAAGTAGCGCGAACTTCGCAAACTACGCGAGCGTAGCGTAGTGCTTCGCCCAGGCCTAGTTAAGACCTTAACCTGTAGGCCATAGTACGAGTCTAGGACCTTAATCTGTAGGCCAGAGTATGAGTCGAAGACCTTAGCTATTAGGCCAGAGTACGAGTCTAAGACCTTAGCTATTAGGCCAGAGTAAGAGTTAAGACCTTAACCATTAGGCCAGAGTACAAGTCTAAGACCTTAACCATTAGGCCAGAGTACGAGTCTAAGACCTTAGCTATTAGTCCAGAGTAAGAGTTAATACCTCAACCAGTAGGCCAGCATAAGAGTTAAGACCTTAGCTATTAGGCCAGAGTAAGTGTTAAGACCTTAACCAGTAGGCCAGAGTATGAGTCTAAGACCTTAGCTATTAGGCCAGAGTAAGAGTTAAGACCTTAACCAGTAGGCCAGAGTAAGAGTTAAGACCTTAACCAGTAGGCCACAGTATGAGTCTAAGACCTTAGCTATTAGGCCAGAGTAAGAGTTAAGACCTTAAGCATTAGGCCAGAGTACGAGTCTAAGACCTTAGCTATTAGACCAGAGTAAGAGTTAAGACCTTAACCAGTAGTCCACAGTACGAGTCTAAGACCTTAGCTATTAAGCCAGAGTAAGAGTTAAGACCTTAGCTATTAGGCCAGAGTAAGAGTTAAGACCTTAACCAGTAGGCCAGAGTAAGAGTTAAGACCTTAACCTGTAGGCCATAGTAAGAGTTAAGACCTTAACCAGAAGGCCAGAGTCAGAGTTAAGACCTTAATCTGTAGGCCATAGTACGAGTCCAAGACCTTAGCTATTAGGCCAGAGTAAGAGTTTAGCCCTTAATCATTAGGCCAGAGTACGAGTCTAAGACCTTAGCTATTAGGCCAGAGTAGGAGTTAAGACCTTAACCAGTAGGCCAGAGTAAGAGTTAAGACCTTAACCAGTAGGCCAGAGTAAGAATTAAGACCTTAACCTGTAGGCCATAGTAAGAGTTAAGACCTTAACCAGTAGGCCAGTGTAAGAGTTAAGACCTTAACCTGTAGGCCATAGCACAAGTCTAAGACCTTAGCTGTTAGGCCAGAGTAAGAGTTAAGACCTTAACCATTATGCCAGAGTACGATTCTAAGACCTTAGCTATTAGGCCAGAGTAAGAGTTAAGACCTTAACCATTAGGCCAGAGTAAGAGTCAAGACCTTAACCAGTAGGCCAGAGTAAGAGTTAAGACCTTAGCTATTAGGCCAGAGTAACAGTTAAGACCTTAACCAGTAGGCCAGAGTACGAGTCTAAGACCTTAGCTATTAGGCCAGAGTACGAGTCTAAGACCTTAGCTATTAGGCCAGAGTAAAAGTTAAGACCTGAACAAGTAGGCCAGAGTAAGAGTTAAGACCTTAACCAGTAGGCCATAGCAAGAGTCAAGACCTTAACCAGTAGGCCACAGTACGAGTCTAAGACCTTAGCTATTAAGCCAGAGTAAGAGTTAAGACCTTAGCTATTAAGCCAGAGTAAAAGTTAAGACCTTAACCATTAGGCCAGAGTACGAGTCTAAGACCTTAGCTATTAGGCCAGAGTAAGAGTTAAGACCTTAACCTGTAGGCCATAGTAAGTGTTAAGACCTTAACCAGAAGGCCAGAGTAAGAGTTAAGACCTTAACCAGAAGGCCAGAGTAAGAGTTAAGACCTTAACCAGTAGGCCAGAGTATGAGTCTAAGACCTTAACCATTAGGCGAGAGTATGAGTCTAAGACCTTAGCTATTAGGACATAATACGAGTCTAAGACCTTAGCTATTAGGCCAGAGTAAGAGTTAGGACCTTAACCAGTAGGCCAGAGTAAGAGTTTAGACCTAAACCAGTAGGCCAGAGTAAGAGTTAAGACCTTAGCTATTAGGCCAGAGTAAGAGTTAAGACCTTAACCTGTAGGCCATAGTACAAGTCTAAGACCTTAATCTGTAGGCCAGAGTATGAGTCTAAGACCTTAGCTATTAGGCCAGAGTACCAGTCTAAGACCTTCGCTATTAAGCCAGAGTAAGAGTTAATACCTTAACCAGTAGGCCAGAGTAAGAGTTAAGACCTTAACCAATAGGCAAGAGTACGAGTCTAAGACCTTAGCTATTAGGCCAGAGTAAGAATTTAGACCTTAATCATTAGGCCATAGTACGAGTCTAAGACCTTAATCTGTAGGCCAGAGTATGAGTCTAAGTCCTTAGCTATTAGGCCAGAGTACCAGTCTAAGACCTTCGCTATTAGGCCAGAGTAAGAGTTAATACCTTAACCAGTAGGCCAGAGTAAGAGTTAAGACCTTAACCAGTAGGCCAGAGTAAGAGTTAAGACCTTAGCTATTAGGCCAGAGTAAGAGTTAAGACCTTAACCATTAGGCCAGTGTACGAGATTAAGACCTTAGCTATTAGGCCAGAGTACGAGTCTAAGACCTTAGCTATTAGGCCAGAGTAAGAGTTAAGACCTTAACCATTAGGCCAGAGTACGAGTCTAAGACCTTAGCTATTAGGCCAGAGTAAGAGTTAAGACCGTAACCAGTAGGCCAGAGTACGAGTCTAAGACCTTAGCTATTAGGCCAGAGTAAGAGTTAAGACCTTAAACAGTAGGCCAGAGTAAGAGTTAAGACCCTAACCATTAGGCCAGAGTACGAGTCTAAGACCTTAGCTATTAGGCCAGAGTACGAGTCTAAGACCTTAGCTATTAGGCCAGAGTAAGAGTTAAGACCCTAGCTATTAGGCCAGAGTAAGAGTTAAGACCTTAACCATTAGGCCAGAGTACGAGTCTAAGACCTTAGCTATTATGCCAGAGTAAGGGTAAAGACCTTAACCAGTAGGCCAGAGTAAGAGTTAATACCTTAACCATTAGGTCAGAGTACGAGTCTAAGACCTTAGCTATTAGGCCAGAGTAAGAGTTAAGACCTTAGCTATTAGGCCAGAGTAAGAGTTAAGACCGTAACCAGTAGGCCAGAGTACGAGTCTAAGACCTTAGCTATTAGGCCAGAGTAAGAGTTAAGACCTTAACCAGTAGGCCAGAGTAAGAGTTAAGACCCTAACCATTAGGCCAGAGTACGAGTCTAAGACCTTAGCTATTAGGCCAGAGTACGAGTCTAAGACCTTAGCTATTAGGCCAGAGTAAGAGTTAAGACCTTAACCAGTAGGCCAGAGTAAGAGTTAAGACCTTAACCAGTAGGCCAGAGGACGAGGCTACGACCTTAGCTATTAGGCCAGAGTAAGAGTTAAAACTTTAGCTATTAGGCCAGAGTAAAAGTTAAGACCTTAACCATTAGGCCACAGTACGAGTCTAAGACCTTAGCTATTAGGCCAGAGTAAGAGTTAAGACCTTAACCATTAGGCCAGAGTACGAGTCTAAGACCTTAGTTATTAGAGTAGAGTAAGCGTTAAGACCTTAACCATTAGGCCAGAGTACGAGTTAAGACCTTAACCAGTAGGCCAGAGTACGAAGCTAAGACCTTAGCTATTAGGCCAGAGTAAGAGTTAAGACCTTAGCTATTAGGCCAGAGTAAAAGTTAAGACCTTAACCATTAGGCCAGAGTACGAGTCTAGGGCCTTAGTTATTAGGCCAGAGTACGAGTCTAAGACCTTAGCTATTAGGCCAGAGTAAGAGTTAAAACCTTAGCTATTAGGCCAGAGTAGGAGTTAATAGCTTAACCATTAGACCAGAGTACGAGTCTAAGACCATAGCTATTAGGCCAGAGTACGAGTCTAAGACCTTAGCTATTAGGCCAGAGTAAGAGTTAAGACCTTAACCAGTAGGCCAGAGTAAGAGTTAAGACCTTAACCAATAAGCCAGAGTACGAGTCTAACACCTTAGCTATTAGTCCAAGGTAAGAGTTAAGACCTTAGCTATTAGGCTAGAGTAAAAGTTAAGACCTTAACCATTAGGCCAGAGTACGAGTCTAGGACCTTAGCTATTAGGCCAGAGTACGAGTCTAAGACCTTAGCAATTAGGCCAGAGTAAGAGTTAAGACCTTAGCTATTAGGCCAGAGTAAGAGTTAAGACCGTAACCAGTAGGCCAGAGTACGAGTCTAAGACCTTAGCTATTAGGCCAGAGTAAGAGTTAAGACCTTAAACAGTAGGCCAGAATAAGAGTTAAGACCCTAACCATTAGGCCAGAGTACGAGTCTAAGACCTTAGCTATTAGGCCAGAGTACGAGTCTAAGACCTTAGCTATTAGGCCAGAGTAAGAGTTAAGACCTTAACCAGTAGGCCAGAGTAAGAGTTAAGACCTTCACCAGTAGGCCAGAGGACGAGGCTAAGACCTTAGCTATTAGGCCAGAGTAAGAGTTAAAACTTTAGCTATTAGGCCAGAGTAAAAGTTAAGACCTTAACCATTAGGCCACAGTACGAGTCTAAGACCTTAGCTATTAGGCCAGAGTAAGAGTTAAGACCTTAACCATTAGGCCAGAGTACGAGTATAAGACCTTAGCTATTAGGCCAGAGTACGAGTCTAAGACCTTAGTTATTAGAGTAGAGTAAGCGTTAAGACCTTAACCATTAGGCCAGAGTACGAGTTAAGACCTTAACCAGTAGGCCAGAGTACGAAGCTAAGACCTTAGCTATTAGGCCAGAGTAAGAGTTAAGACCTTAGCTATTAGGCCAGAGTAAAAGTTAAGACCTTAACCATTAGGCCAGAGTACGAGTCTAGGACCTTAGCTATTAGGCCAGAGTACGAGTTAAAACCTTAGCTATTAGGCCAGAGTAGGAGTTAAAAGCTTAACCATTAGACCAGAGTACGAGTCTAAGACCATAGCTATTAGGCCAGAGTACGAGTCAAAGACCTTAGCTATTAGGCCAGAGTAAGAGTTAAGACCTTAACCAGTAGGCCAGAGTAAGAGTTAAGACCTTAACCAATAAGCCAGAGTACGAGTCTAGGACCTTAGCTATTAGGCCAGAGTACGAGTCTAAGACCTTAGCTATTAGGCCAGAGTACGAGTCTAAGACCTTAACCAGTAGGCCACAAGTAAGAGTTAAGACCTTAACCTGTAGGCCATAGTAAGAGTTAAGTCCTTAACCAGTAGGCCAGAGTAAGAGTTAAGACCTTAACCTGTACACCATAGCACAAGTCTAAGACCTTAGCTATTAGGCCAGCGTAAGAGTTAAGACCTTAACCAGTAGGCCAGCATAAGAGTTAAGACCTTAGCTATTAGGCCAGAGTAAGAGTTAATACCTTAACCAGTAGGCCAGAGTACGAGTCTAAGACCTTAGCTATTAGGCCAGAGTAAGAGTTAAGACCTTAGCTATTAGGCCAGAGTAAGAGTTAGGACCTTAAGCATTAGGCCAGAGTACGAGTCTAAGACCTTAGCTATTAGGCCAGCGTAAGAGTTAAGACCTTAACCAGTAGGCCAGAGTACGAGTCTAAGACCTTAGCTATTAAGCCAGAGTAAGAGTTAAGACCTTAGCTATTAGGCCAGAGTACGAGTCTAAGACCTTAACCATTAGGCCAGAGTATGAGTCTAAGACCTTAGCTATTAGGACATAATACGAGTCTAAGACCTTAGCTATTAGACCAGAGTAAGAGTTAAGACCTTAACCAGTAGGCCAGAGTAAGAGTTAAGACCTTAACCAGTAGGCCAGAGTAAGAGTTAAGACCTTAATCTGTAGGCCATAGTACGAGTCCAAGACCTTAGCTATTAGGCCAGAGTGAAAGTTAAGACCTTAACTAGTAGGCCAGAGTATGAGTCTAAGACCTTAACCATTAGGCCAGAGTATGAGTCTAAGACCTTAGCTATTAGGACATAATACGAGACTAAGACCTTAGCTATTAGACCAGAGTAAGAGTTAAGACCTTAACCAGTAGGCCAGAGTAAGAGTTAAGACCTTAACCAGTAGGCCAGAGTAAGAACTAAGACCTTAGCTATTAGGCCAGAGTAAGAGTTAAGACCTTAACCTGTAGGCCATAGTATGAGTCTAAGACCTTAATCTGTAGGCCAGAGTATGAGTCTAAGACCTTAGCTATTAGGCCAGAGTACGAGTCTAAGACCTTACCTATTAGTCCAGAGTAAATGTTAATACCTTAACCAGTAGGCCAGAGTAAGAGTTAAGACCTTAACCAGTAGGCCAGAGTAAGAGTTAAGACCTTAACCTGTAGGCCATAGTAAGAGTTAAGACCTTAACCAGTAGGCCAGAGTAAGAGTTAATACCTTAACCTGTAGGCCATAGCACAAGTCTAAGACCTTAGCTATTAGGCCAGAGTAAGAGTTAAGACCTTAACCAGTAGGCCAGAGTAAGAGTTAAGACCTTAACCATTAGGCCAGAGTACGAGTCTAGGACCATAGCTATTAGGCCAGAGTAAGAGTTAAGACCTTAAGCATTAGGCCAGAGTACGAGTCTAAGACCTTAGCTATTAGACCAGAGTAAGAGTTAAGACCTTAACCAGTAGTTCAGAGTAAGAGTTAAGACCTTAACCAGTAGTCCACAGTACGAGTCTAAGACCTTAGCTATTAAGCCAGAGTAAGAGTTAAGACCTTAGCTATTAGGCCAGAGTAAGAGTTAAGACCTTAACCAGTAGGCCAGAGTAAGAGTTAAGACCTTAACCTGTAGGCCATAGTAAGAGTTAAGACCTTAACCAGAAGGCCAGAGTCCGAGTTAAGACCTTAATCTGTAGGCCATAGTACGAGTCCAAGACCTTAGCTATTAGGCCAGAGTAAGAGTTAAGACCTTAACCAGTAGGCCAGAGTACGAGTCTAAGACCTTAACCATTAGGCCAGAGTATGAGTCTAAGACCTTAGCTATTAGAACATAATACGAGTCTAAGACCTTAGCTATTAGGCCAGAGTAAGAGTTAAGACCTTAACCAGTAGGCCAGAGTAAGAGTTCAGACCTTAGCTATTAGGCCAGAGTAAGAGTTAATACCTTAACCTGTAGGCCATAGTACGACTCTAAGACCTTAATCTGTAGGCCAGAGTATGAGTCTAAGACCTTAGCTATTAGGCCAAAGTACGAGTCTAAGACCTTAGCTATTAGGCCAGAGTAAGAGTTAATACCTTAACCAGTAGGCCAGAGTACGAGTTTAAGACCTTAGCTATTAGGCCAGAGTAAGAGTTAAGACCTTAACCAGTAGGCCAGAGTAAGAATTAAGACCTTAACCTGTAGGCCATAGTAAGAGTTAAGACCTTAACCAGTAGGCCAGAGTAAGAGTTAAGACCTTAACCAGTAGGCCAGAGTACGAGTCTAAGACCTTAGCTGTTAGGCCAGAGTAAGAGTTAAGACCTTAAGCATTAGGCCAGAGTACGAGTCTAAGACCTTAGCTATTAGGCCAGAGTAAGAGTTAAGACCTTAACCCTTAAGCCAGAGTACGAGTCTAAGACCTTAGCTATTAGGCCAGAGTACGAGTTAAGACCTGAACCAGTAGGCCAGAGTAAGAGTTAAGACCTTAGCTATTAGGCCAGAGTAAGTGTTAAGACCTTCACCAGTAGGCCAGAGTAAGAGTTAAGACCTTAACCAGTAGGCCGCAGTACGAGTCTAAGACCTTAGCTATTAGGCCAGAGTAAGAGTTAAGACCTTAACCAGTAGGCCAGAGTAAGAATTAAGACCTTAATCTGTAGGCCATAGTATGAGTCTAAGACCTTAGCTATTAGGCCAGAGTAAGAGTTAAGGCCTTAACCATTAGGCCAGAGTACGATTCTAAGACCTTAGCTATTAGGACATTATATGAGTCTAAGACCTTAGCTATTAGGACATTATATGAGTCTAAGACTTTAGCTATTAGGCCAGAGTAAGAGTTAAGACCTTAACCAGTAGGCCAGAGTAAGAGTTAAGACCTTAACCTGTAGGCCATAGTAAGAGTTAAGACCTTAACCAGAAGGCCAGAGTAAGAGTTAAGACCTTAATCTGTAGGCCATAGTATGAGTCCAAGACCTTAGCTATTAGGCCAGAGTGAGAGTTAAGACCTTAACTAGTAGGCCAGAGTATGATTCTAAGACCTTAGCTATTAGGACATAATACGAGTCTAAGACCTTAGCTATTAGACCAGAGTAAGAGTTAAGACCTTAACCAGTAGGCCTGAGTAAGAGTTAAGACCTTAACCAGTAGGCCAGAGTAAGAACTAAGACCTTAGCTATTAGGCCAGCGTAAGAGTTAATACCTTAACCAGTAGGCCAGCATAAGAGTTAAGACCTTAGCTATTAGGCCAGAGTAAGAGTTAATACCTTAACCAGTAGGCCAGAGTACGAGTCTAAGACCTTAGCTATTAGGCCAGAGTAAGAGTTAAGACCTTAGCTATTAGGCCAGAGTAAGAGTTAGGACCTTAAGCATTAGGCCAGAGTACGAGTCTAAGACCTTAGCTATTAGGCCAGCGTAAGAGTTAAGACCTTAACCAGTAGGCCAGAGTACGAGTCTAAGACCTTAGCTATTAAGCCAGAGTAAGAGTTAAGACCTTAGCTATTAGGCCAGAGTACGAGTCTAAGACCTTAGCTATTAGGCCAGAGTAAGAGTTAAGACCTTAACCATTAGGCCAGAGTACGAGTCTAAGACCTTAGCTATTAGGCCAGAGTAAGAGTTAAGACCTTAACCAGAAGGCCAGAGTAAGAGTTAAGACCTTAATCTGTAGGCCATAGTACGAGTCCAAGACCTTAGCTATTAGGCCAGAGTGAGAGTTAAGACCTTAACTAGTAGGCCAGAGTATGAGTCTAAGACCTTAACCATTAGGCCAGAGTATGAGTCTAAGACCTTAGCTATTAGGACATAATACGAGTCTAAGACCTTAGCTATTGGACCAGAGTAAGAGTTAAGACCTTAACCAGTAGGCCAGAGTAAGAGTTAAGACCTTAACCAGTAGGCCAGAGTAAGAACTAAGACCTTAGCTATTAGGCCAGAGTAAGAGTTAAGACCTTAACCTGTAGGCCATAGTACGAGTCTAAGACCTTAATCTGTAGGCCAGAGTATGAGTCTAAGACCTTAGCTATTAGGCCAGAGTACGAGTCTAAGACCTTACCTATTAGTCCAGAGTAAGTGTTAATACCTTAACCAGTAGGCCAGAGTAAGAGTTAAGACCTTAACCAGAAGGCCAGAGTAAGAGTTAAGACCTTAACCTGTAGGCCATAGTAAGAGTTACGACCTTAACCAGTAGGCCAGAGTAAGAGTTAAGACCTTAACCTGTAGGCCATAGCACAAGTCTAAGACCTTAGCTATTAGGCCAGAGTAAGAGTTAAGACCTTAACCATTAGGCCAGAGTACGAGTCTAAGACCTTAGCTATTAGGCCAGAGTAAGAGTTAAGACCTTAACCATTAGGCCAGAGTACGTGTCTAAGACCTGAGCTATTAGGCCAGAGTAATAGTTAAAACCTTATCCAGTAGGCCAGAGTAAGAGTTAAGACCTTAGCTATTAGGCCAGAGTAAGAGTTAAGATCTTAACCATTAGGCCAGAGTTGGAGTCTAAGACCTTAGCTATTAGGCCAGAGTAAGTTTTAAGACTTTAGCTATTAGGCCAGAGTAAGAGTTAAGACCTTAACCATTAGGCCAGAGTACGAGTCTAAGACCTTAGCTTTTAGGTCAGAGCAAGAGTTTAGACCTTAACCATTAGGCCAGAGAACGAGTCTAAGACCTTAGCTATTAGGCCAGAGTAAGAGTTAAGACCTGAACAAGTAGGCCAGAGTAAGAGTTAAGACCTTAACCTATAGGCCATAGCAAGAGTTAAAACCTTAACCAGTAGGCCAGAGTAAGAGTTAAGACCTTAACCTGTAGGCCATAGCACGAGTCTAAGACCTTAGCTATTAGGCCAGAGTAAGAGTTAAGACCTTAACCAGTAGGCCAGTGTACGAGTCTAAGACCTTAGCTAGTAGGCCAGAGTAAGAGTTAAGACCTTAACCAGTAGGCCAGAGTAAGAGTTAAGACCTTAACCAGTAGGGCAGAGTACGAGTCTAAGACCTTAGCTATTAGGCCAGAGTAAGAGTTAAGACCTTAACCATTAGGCCAGAGTACGTGTCTAAGACCTTAGCTATTAGGCCAGAGTAAGAGTTAAGATCTTAACCATTAGGCCAGAGCACGAGTCTAAGACCTTAGATATTAGGCCAGAGTAAGTGTTAAGACCTTCACCAGTAGGCCAGAGTATGAGTCTAAGACCTTAGCTATTAGGCCAGAGTAAGAGTTAAGACCTTAACCAGTAGGCCAGAGTAAGAGTTAAGACCTTAACCAGTAGGCCACAGTATGAGTCTAAGACCTTAGCTATTAGGCCAGAGTAAGAGTTAAGACCTTAAGCATTAGGCCAGAGTACGAGTCTAAGACCTTAGCTATTAGACCAGAGTAAGAGTTAAGACCTTAACCAGTAGTCCACAGTACGAGTCTAAGACCTTAGCTATTAAGCCAGAGTAAGAGTTAAGACCTTAGCTATTAGGCCAGAGTAAGAGTTAAGACCTTAACCAGTAGGCCAGAGTAAGAGTTAAGACCTTAACCTGTAGGCCATAGTAAGAGTTAAGACCTTAACCAGAAGGCCAGAGTCAGAGTTAAGACCTTAATCTGTAGGCCATAGTACGAGTCCAAGACCTTAGCTATTAGGCCAGAGTAAGAGTTTAGCCCTTAATCATTAGGCCAGAGTACGAGTCTAAGACCTTAGCTATTAGGCCAGAGTAGGAGTTAAGACCTTAACCAGTAGGCCAGAGTAAGAGTTAAGACCTTAACCAGTAGGCCAGAGTAAGAATTAAGACCTTAACCTGTAGGCCATAGTAAGAGTTAAGACCTTAACCAGTAGGCCAGTGTAAGAGTTAAGACCTTAACCTGTAGGCCATAGCACAAGTCTAAGACCTTAGCTGTTAGGCCAGAGTAAGAGTTAAGACCTTAACCATTATGCCAGAGTACGATTCTAAGACCTTAGCTATTAGGCCAGAGTAAGAGTTAAGACCTTAACCATTAGGCCAGAGTAAGAGTCAAGACCTTAACCAGTAGGCCAGAGTAAGAGTTAAGACCTTAGCTATTAGGCCAGAGTAACAGTTAAGACCTTAACCAGTAGGCCAGAGTACGAGTCTAAGACCTTAGCTATTAGGCCAGAGTACGAGTCTAAGACCTTAGCTATTAGGCCAGAGTAAAAGTTAAGACCTGAACAAGTAGGCCAGAGTAAGAGTTAAGACCTTAACCAGTAGGCCATAGCAAGAGTCAAGACCTTAACCAGTAGGCCACAGTACGAGTCTAAGACCTTAGCTATTAAGCCAGAGTAAGAGTTAAGACCTTAGCTATTAAGCCAGAGTAAAAGTTAAGACCTTAACCATTAGGCCAGAGTACGAGTCTAAGACCTTAGCTATTAGGCCAGAGTAAGAGTTAAGACCTTAACCTGTAGGCCATAGTAAGTGTTAAGACCTTAACCAGAAGGCCAGAGTAAGAGTTAAGACCTTAACCAGAAGGCCAGAGTAAGAGTTAAGACCTTAACCAGTAGGCCAGAGTATGAGTCTAAGACCTTAACCATTAGGCGAGAGTATGAGTCTAAGACCTTAGCTATTAGGACATAATACGAGTCTAAGACCTTAGCTATTAGGCCAGAGTAAGAGTTAGGACCTTAACCAGTAGGCCAGAGTAAGAGTTTAGACCTAAACCAGTAGGCCAGAGTAAGAGTTAAGACCTTAGCTATTAGGCCAGAGTAAGAGTTAAGACCTTAACCTGTAGGCCATAGTACAAGTCTAAGACCTTAATCTGTAGGCCAGAGTATGAGTCTAAGACCTTAGCTATTAGGCCAGAGTACCAGTCTAAGACCTTCGCTATTAAGCCAGAGTAAGAGTTAATACCTTAACCAGTAGGCCAGAGTAAGAGTTAAGACCTTAACCAATAGGCAAGAGTACGAGTCTAAGACCTTAGCTATTAGGCCAGAGTAAGAATTTAGACCTTAATCATTAGGCCATAGTACGAGTCTAAGACCTTAATCTGTAGGCCAGAGTATGAGTCTAAGTCCTTAGCTATTAGGCCAGAGTACCAGTCTAAGACCTTCGCTATTAGGCCAGAGTAAGAGTTAATACCTTAACCAGTAGGCCAGAGTAAGAGTTAAGACCTTAACCAGTAGGCCAGAGTAAGAGTTAAGACCTTAGCTATTAGGCCAGAGTAAGAGTTAAGACCTTAACCATTAGGCCAGTGTACGAGACTAAGACCTTAGCTATTAGGCCAGAGTACGAGTCTAAGACCTTAGCTATTAGGCCAGAGTAAGAGTTAAGACCTTAACCATTAGGCCAGAGTACGAGTCTAAGACCTTAGCTATTAGGCCAGAGTAAGAGTTAAGACCGTAACCAGTAGGCCAGAGTACGAGTCTAAGACCTTAGCTATTAGGCCAGAGTAAGAGTTAAGACCTTAAACAGTAGGCCAGAGTAAGAGTTAAGACCCTAACCATTAGGCCAGAGTACGAGTCTAAGACCTTAGCTATTAGGCCAGAGTACGAGTCTAAGACCTTAGCTATTAGGCCAGAGTAAGAGTTAAGACCCTAGCTATTAGGCCAGAGTAAGAGTTAAGACCTTAACCATTAGGCCAGAGTACGAGTCTAAGACCTTAGCTATTATGCCAGAGTAAGGGTAAAGACCTTAACCAGTAGGCCAGAGTAAGAGTTAATACCTTAACCATTAGGTCAGAGTACGAGTCTAAGACCTTAGCTATTAGGCCAGAGTAAGAGTTAAGACCTTAGCTATTAGGCCAGAGTAAGAGTTAAGACCGTAACCAGTAGGCCAGAGTACGAGTCTAAGACCTTAGCTATTAGGCCAGAGTAAGAGTTAAGACCTTAACCAGTAGGCCAGAGTAAGAGTTAAGACCCTAACCATTAGGCCAGAGTACGAGTCTAAGACCTTAGCTATTAGGCCAGAGTACGAGTCTAAGACCTTAGCTATTAGGCCAGAGTAAGAGTTAAGACCTTAACCAGTAGGCCAGAGTAAGAGTTAAGACCTTAACCAGTAGGCCAGAGGACGAGGCTACGACCTTAGCTATTAGGCCAGAGTAAGAGTTAAAACTTTAGCTATTAGGCCAGAGTAAAAGTTAAGACCTTAACCATTAGGCCACAGTACGAGTCTAAGACCTTAGCTATTAGGCCAGAGTAAGAGTTAAGACCTTAACCATTAGGCCAGAGTACGAGTCTAAGACCTTAGTTATTAGAGTAGAGTAAGCGTTAAGACCTTAACCATTAGGCCAGAGTACGAGTTAAGACCTTAACCAGTAGGCCAGAGTACGAAGCTAAGACCTTAGCTATTAGGCCAGAGTAAGAGTTAAGACCTTAGCTATTAGGCCAGAGTAAAAGTTAAGACCTTAACCATTAGGCCAGAGTACGAGTCTAGGGCCTTAGTTATTAGGCCAGAGTACGAGTCTAAGACCTTAGCTATTAGGCCAGAGTAAGAGTTAAAACCTTAGCTATTAGGCCAGAGTAGGAGTTAATAGCTTAACCATTAGACCAGAGTACGAGTCTAAGACCATAGCTATTAGGCCAGAGTACGAGTCTAAGACCTTAGCTATTAGGCCAGAGTAAGAGTTAAGACCTTAACCAGTAGGCCAGAGTAAGAGTTAAGACCTTAACCAATAAGCCAGAGTACGAGTCTAACACCTTAGCTATTAGTCCAAGGTAAGAGTTAAGACCTTAGCTATTAGGCTAGAGTAAAAGTTAAGACCTTAACCATTAGGCCAGAGTACGAGTCTAGGACCTTAGCTATTAGGCCAGAGTACGAGTCTAAGACCTTAGCAATTAGGCCAGAGTAAGAGTTAAGACCTTAGCTATTAGGCCAGAGTAAGAGTTAAGACCGTAACCAGTAGGCCAGAGTACGAGTCTAAGACCTTAGCTATTAGGCCAGAGTAAGAGTTAAGACCTTAAACAGTAGGCCAGAATAAGAGTTAAGACCCTAACCATTAGGCCAGAGTACGAGTCTAAGACCTTAGCTATTAGGCCAGAGTACGAGTCTAAGACCTTAGCTATTAGGCCAGAGTAAGAGTTAAGACCTTAACCAGTAGGCCAGAGTAAGAGTTAAGACCTTCACCAGTAGGCCAGAGGACGAGGCTAAGACCTTAGCTATTAGGCCAGAGTAAGAGTTAAAACTTTAGCTATTAGGCCAGAGTAAAAGTTAAGACCTTAACCATTAGGCCACAGTACGAGTCTAAGACCTTAGCTATTAGGCCAGAGTAAGAGTTAAGACCTTAACCATTAGGCCAGAGTACGAGTATAAGACCTTAGCTATTAGGCCAGAGTACGAGTCTAAGACCTTAGTTATTAGAGTAGAGTAAGCGTTAAGACCTTAACCATTAGGCCAGAGTACGAGTTAAGACCTTAACCAGTAGGCCAGAGTACGAAGCTAAGACCTTAGCTATTAGGCCAGAGTAAGAGTTAAGACCTTAGCTATTAGGCCAGAGTAAAAGTTAAGACCTTAACCATTAGGCCAGAGTACGAGTCTAGGACCTTAGCTATTAGGCCAGAGTACGAGTTAAAACCTTAGCTATTAGGCCAGAGTAGGAGTTAAAAGCTTAACCATTAGACCAGAGTACGAGTCTAAGACCATAGCTATTAGGCCAGAGTACGAGTCTAAGACCTTAGCTATTAGGCCAGAGTAAGAGTTAAGACCTTAACCAGTAGGCCAGAGTAAGAGTTAAGACCTTAACCAATAAGCCAGAGTACGAGTCTAGGACCTTACCTATTAGGCCAGAGTACGAGTCTAAGACCTTAGCTATTAGGCCAGAGTACGAGTCTAAGACCTTAACCAGTAGGCCAGAGTAAGAGTTAAGACCTTAACCTGTAGGCCATAGTAAGAGTTAAGTCCTTAACCAGTAGGCCAGAGTAAGAGTTAAGACCTTAACCTGTACACCATAGCACAAGTCTAAGACCTTAGCTATTAGGCCAGCGTAAGAGTTAAGACCTTAACCAGTAGGCCAGCATAAGAGTTAAGACCTTAGCTATTAGGCCAGAGTAAGAGTTAATACCTTAACCAGTAGGCCAGAGTACGAGTCTAAGACCTTAGCTATTAGGCCAGAGTAAGAGTTAAGACCTTAGCTATTAGGCCAGAGTAAGAGTTAGGACCTTAAGCATTAGGCCAGAGTACGAGTCTAAGACCTTAGCTATTAGGCCAGCGTAAGAGTTAAGACCTTAACCAGTAGGCCAGAGTACGAGTCTAAGACCTTAGCTATTAAGCCAGAGTAAGAGTTAAGACCTTAGCTATTAGGCCAGAGTACGAGTCTAAGACCTTAACCATTAGGCCAGAGTATGAGTCTAAGACCTTAGCTATTAGGACATAATACGAGTCTAAGACCTTAGCTATTAGACCAGAGTAAGAGTTAAGACCTTAACCAGTAGGCCAGAGTAAGAGTTAAGACCTTAACCAGTAGGCCAGAGTAAGAGTTAAGACCTTAATCTGTAGGCCATAGTACGAGTCCAAGACCTTAGCTATTAGGCCAGAGTGAAAGTTAAGACCTTAACTAGTAGGCCAGAGTATGAGTCTAAGACCTTAACCATTAGGCCAGAGTATGAGTCTAAGACCTTAGCTATTAGGACATAATACGAGTCTAAGACCTTAGCTATTAGACCAGAGTAAGAGTTAAGACCTTAACCAGTAGGCCAGAGTAAGAGTTAAGACCTTAACCAGTAGGCCAGAGTAAGAACTAAGACCTTAGCTATTAGGCCAGAGTAAGAGTTAAGACCTTAACCTGTAGGCCATAGTACGAGTCTAAGACCTTAATCTGTAGGCCAGAGTATGAGTCTAAGACCTTAGCTATTAGGCCAGAGTACGAGTCTAAGACCTTACCTATTAGTCCAGAGTAAATGTTAATACCTTAACCAGTAGGCCAGAGTAAGAGTTAAGACCTTAACCTGTAGGCCATAGTAAGAGTTAAGACCTTAACCAGTAGGCCAGAGTAAGAGTTAATACCTTAACCTGTAGGCCATAGCACAAGTCTAAGACCTTAGCTATTAGGCCAGAGTAAGAGTTAAGACCTTAACCAGTAGGCCAGAGTAAGAGTTAAGACCTTAACCATTAGGCCAGAGTACGAGTCTAGGACCATAGCTATTAGGCCAGAGTAAGAGTTAAGACCTTAAGCATTAGGCCAGAGTACGAGTCTAAGACCTTAGCTATTAGACCAGAGTAAGAGTTAAGACCTTAACCAGTAGTTCAGAGTAAGAGTTAAGACCTTAACCAGTAGTCCACAGTACGAGTCTAAGACCTTAGCTATTAAGCCAGAGTAAGAGTTAAGACCTTAGCTATTAGGCCAGAGTAAGAGTTAAGACCTTAACCAGTAGGCCAGAGTAAGAGTTAAGACCTTAACCTGTAGGCCATAGTAAGAGTTAAGACCTTAACCAGAAGGCCAGAGTCCGAGTTAAGACCTTAATCTGTAGGCCATAGTACGAGTCCAAGACCTTAGCTATTAGGCCAGAGTAAGAGTTAAGACCTTAACCAGTAGGCCAGAGTACGAGTCTAAGACCTTAACCATTAGGCCAGAGTATGAGTCTAAGACCTTAGCTATTAGAACATAATACGAGTCTAAGACCTTAGCTATTAGGCCAGAGTAAGAGTTAAGACCTTAACCAGTAGGCCAGAGTAAGAGTTCAGACCTTAGCTATTAGGCCAGAGTAAGAGTTAATACCTTAACCTGTAGGCCATAGTACGACTCTAAGACCTTAATCTGTAGGCCAGAGTATGAGTCTAAGACCTTAGCTATTAGGCCAAAGTACGAGTCTAAGACCTTAGCTATTAGGCCAGAGTAAGAGTTAATACCTTAACCAGTAGGCCAGAGTACGAGTTTAAGACCTTAGCTATTAGGCCAGAGTAAGAGTTAAGACCTTAACCAGTAGGCCAGAGTAAGAATTAAGACCTTAACCTGTAGGCCATAGTAAGAGTTAAGACCTTAACCAGTAGGCCAGAGTAAGAGTTAAGACCTTAACCAGTAGGCCAGAGTACGAGTCTAAGACCTTAGCTGTTAGGCCAGAGTAAGAGTTAAGACCTTAAGCATTAGGCCAGAGTACGAGTCTAAGACCTTAGCTATTAGGCCAGAGTAAGAGTTAAGACCTTAACCCTTAAGCCAGAGTACGAGTCTAAGACCTTAGCTATTAGGCCAGAGTACGAGTTAAGACCTGAACCAGTAGGCCAGAGTAAGAGTTAAGACCTTAGCTATTAGGCCAGAGTAAGTGTTAAGACCTTCACCAGTAGGCCAGAGTAAGAGTTAAGACCTTAACCAGTAGGCCGCAGTACGAGTCTAAGACCTTAGCTATTAGGCCAGAGTAAGAGTTAAGACCTTAACCAGTAGGCCAGAGTAAGAATTAAGACCTTAATCTGTAGGCCATAGTATGAGTCTAAGACCTTAGCTATTAGGCCAGAGTAAGAGTTAAGGCCTTAACCATTAGGCCAGAGTACGATTCTAAGACCTTAGCTATTAGGACATTATATGAGTCTAAGACCTTAGCTATTAGGACATTATATGAGTCTAAGACTTTAGCTATTAGGCCAGAGTAAGAGTTAAGACCTTAACCAGTAGGCCAGAGTAAGAGTTAAGACCTTAACCTGTAGGCCATAGTAAGAGTTAAGACCTTAACCAGAAGGCCAGAGTAAGAGTTAAGACCTTAATCTGTAGGCCATAGTATGAGTCCAAGACCTTAGCTATTAGGCCAGAGTGAGAGTTAAGACCTTAACTAGTAGGCCAGAGTATGATTCTAAGACCTTAGCTATTAGGACATAATACGAGTCTAAGACCTTAGCTATTAGACCAGAGTAAGAGTTAAGACCTTAACCAGTAGGCCTGAGTAAGAGTTAAGACCTTAACCAGTAGGCCAGAGTAAGAACTAAGACCTTAGCTATTAGGCCAGCGTAAGAGTTAATACCTTAACCAGTAGGCCAGCATAAGAGTTAAGACCTTAGCTATTAGGCCAGAGTAAGAGTTAATACCTTAACCAGTAGGCCAGAGTACGAGTCTAAGACCTTAGCTATTAGGCCAGAGTAAGAGTTAAGACCTTAGCTATTAGGCCAGAGTAAGAGTTAGGACCTTAAGCATTAGGCCAGAGTACGAGTCTAAGACCTTAGCTATTAGGCCAGCGTAAGAGTTAAGACCTTAACCAGTAGGCCAGAGTACGAGTCTAAGACCTTAGCTATTAAGCCAGAGTAAGAGTTAAGACCTTAGCTATTAGGCCAGAGTACGAGTCTAAGACCTTAGCTATTAGGCCAGAGTAAGAGTTAAGACCTTAACCATTAGGCCAGAGTACGAGTCTAAGACCTTAGCTATTAGGCCAGAGTAAGAGTTAAGACCTTAACCAGAAGGCCAGAGTAAGAGTTAAGACCTTAATCTGTAGGCCATAGTACGAGTCCAAGACCTTAGCTATTAGGCCAGAGTGAGAGTTAAGACCTTAACTAGTAGGCCAGAGTATGAGTCTAAGACCTTAACCATTAGGCCAGAGTATGAGTCTAAGACCTTAGCTATTAGGACATAATACGAGTCTAAGACCTTAGCTATTGGACCAGAGTAAGAGTTAAGACCTTAACCAGTAGGCCAGAGTAAGAGTTAAGACCTTAACCAGTAGGCCAGAGTAAGAACTAAGACCTTAGCTATTAGGCCAGAGTAAGAGTTAAGACCTTAACCTGTAGGCCATAGTACGAGTCTAAGACCTTAATCTGTAGGCCAGAGTATGAGTCTAAGACCTTAGCTATTAGGCCAGAGTACGAGTCTAAGACCTTACCTATTAGTCCAGAGTAAGTGTTAATACCTTAACCAGTAGGCCAGAGTAAGAGTTAAGACCTTAACCAGAAGGCCAGAGTAAGAGTTAAGACCTTAACCTGTAGGCCATAGTAAGAGTTACGACCTTAACCAGTAGGCCAGAGTAAGAGTTAAGACCTTAACCTGTAGGCCATAGCACAAGTCTAAGACCTTAGCTATTAGGCCAGAGTAAGAGTTAAGACCTTAACCATTAGGCCAGAGTACGAGTCTAAGACCTTAGCTATTAGGCCAGAGTAAGAGTTAAGACCTTAACCATTAGGCCAGAGTACGTGTCTAAGACCTGAGCTATTAGGCCAGAGTAATAGTTAAAACCTTATCCAGTAGGCCAGAGTAAGAGTTAAGACCTTAGCTATTAGGCCAGAGTAAGAGTTAAGATCTTAACCATTAGGCCAGAGTTGGAGTCTAAGACCTTAGCTATTAGGCCAGAGTAAGTTTTAAGACTTTAGCTATTAGGCCAGAGTAAGAGTTAAGACCTTAACCATTAGGCCAGAGTACGAGTCTAAGACCTTAGCTTTTAGGTCAGAGCAAGAGTTTAGACCTTAACCATTAGGCCAGAGAACGAGTCTAAGACCTTAGCTATTAGGCCAGAGTAAGAGTTAAGACCTGAACAAGTAGGCCAGAGTAAGAGTTAAGACCTTAACCTATAGGCCATAGCAAGAGTTAAAACCTTAACCAGTAGGCCAGAGTAAGAGTTAAGACCTTAACCTGTAGGCCATAGCACGAGTCTAAGACCTTAGCTATTAGGCCAGAGTAAGAGTTAAGACCTTAACCAGTAGGCCAGTGTACGAGTCTAAGACCTTAGCTAGTAGGCCAGAGTAAGAGTTAAGACCTTAACCAGTAGGCCAGAGTAAGAGTTAAGACCTTAACCAGTAGGGCAGAGTACGAGTCTAAGACCTTAGCTATTAGGCCAGAGTAAGAGTTAAGACCTTAACCATTAGGCCAGAGTACGTGTCTAAGACCTTAGCTATTAGGCCAGAGTAAGAGTTAAGATCTTAACCATTAGGCCAGAGCACGAGTCTAAGACCTTAGATATTAGGCCAGAGTAAGTGTTAAGACCTTCACCAGTAGGCCAGAGTACGAGTCTAAGACCTTAGCTATTAAGCCAGAGTAAGAGTTAAGACCTTAGCTATTAGGCCAGAGTAAGAGTTAAGACCTTAACCAGTAGGCCAGAGTACGAGTCTAAGACCTTAGCTATTAGGCCAGAGTAAGAGTTAAGACCTTAGCTATTAGGCCAGATTACGAGTCTAAGACATTTGCTATTAGGCCATAGTAAGAGTTAAGACCTTAACCAGTAGGCCAGAGTAAGAGTTAAGACCTTAACCAGTAGGCCAGAGTAAGAGTTAAGACCTTAGCTATTAGGCCAGAGTAAGAGTTAAGACCTTAACCAGTAGGCCACAGTACGAGTCTAAGACCTTAGCTGTTAGGCCAGAGTAAGAGTTAAGACCTTAAGCATTAGGCCAGAGTACGAGTCTAAGACCTTAGCTATTAGGCCAGAGTAAGAGTTAAGACCTTAGCTATTAGGCCAGAGTACGATTCTAAGACCTTAGCTATTAGGACATTATATGAGTCTAAGACTTTAGCTATTAGGCCAGAGTAAGAGTTAAGACCTTAACCAGTAGGCCAGAGTAAGAGTTAAGACCTTAACCAGTAGGCCAGAGTAAGAGTTAAGACCTTAGCTATTAGGCCAGAGTAAGAGTTAAGACCTTAACCTGTAGGCCATAGTACGAGTCTAGGACCTTAATCTGTAGGCCAGAGTATGAGTCGAAGACCTTAGCTATTAGGCCAGAGTACGAGTCTAAGACCTTAGCTATTAGGCCAGAGTAAGAGTTAAGACCTTAACCATTAGGCCAGAGTACAAGTCTAAGACCTTAACCATTAGGCCAGAGTACGAGTCTAAGACCTTAGCTATTAGTCCAGAGTAAGAGTTAATACCTCAACCAGTAGGCCAGCATAAGAGTTAAGACCTTAGCTATTAGGCCAGAGTAAGTGTTAAGACCTTAACCAGTAGGCCAGAGTATGAGTCTAAGACCTTAGCTATTAGGCCAGAGTAAGAGTTAAGACCTTAACCAGTAGGCCAGAGTAAGAGTTAAGACCTTAACCAGTAGGCCACAGTATGAGTCTAAGACCTTAGCTATTAGGCCAGAGTAAGAGTTAAGACCTTAAGCATTAGGCCAGAGTACGAGTCTAAGACCTTAGCTATTAGACCAGAGTAAGAGTTAAGACCTTAACCAGTAGTCCACAGTACGAGTCTAAGACCTTAGCTATTAAGCCAGAGTAAGAGTTAAGACCTTAGCTATTAGGCCAGAGTAAGAGTTAAGACCTTAACCAGTAGGCCAGAGTAAGAGTTAAGACCTTAACCTGTAGGCCATAGTAAGAGTTAAGACCTTAACCAGAAGGCCAGAGTCAGAGTTAAGACCTTAATCTGTAGGCCATAGTACGAGTCCAAGACCTTAGCTATTAGGCCAGAGTAAGAGTTTAGCCCTTAATCATTAGGCCAGAGTACGAGTCTAAGACCTTAGCTATTAGGCCAGAGTAGGAGTTAAGACCTTAACCAGTAGGCCAGAGTAAGAGTTAAGACCTTAACCAGTAGGCCAGAGTAAGAATTAAGACCTTAACCTGTAGGCCATAGTAAGAGTTAAGACCTTAACCAGTAGGCCAGTGTAAGAGTTAAGACCTTAACCTGTAGGCCATAGCACAAGTCTAAGACCTTAGCTATTAGGCCAGAGTAAGAGTTAAGACCTTAACCATTATGCCAGAGTACGATTCTAAGACCTTAGCTATTAGGCCAGAGTAAGAGTTAAGACCTTAACCATTAGGCCAGAGTAAGAATCAAGACCTTAACCAGTAGGCCAGAGTAAGAGTTAAGACCTTAGCTATTAGGCCAGAGTAACAGTTAAGACCTTAACCAGTAGGCCAGAGTACGAGTCTAAGACCTTAGCTATTAGGCCAGAGTACGAGTCTAAGACCTTAGCTATTAGGCCAGAGTAAGAGTTAAGACCTGAACAAGTAGGCCAGAGTAAGAGTTAAGACCTTAACCAGTAGGCCATAGCAAGAGTCAAGACCTTAACCAGTAGGCCACAGTACGAGTCTAAGACCTTAGCTATTAAGCCAGAGTAAGAGTTAAGACCTTAGCTATTAGGCCAGAGTAAAAGTTAAGACCTTAACCATTAGGCCAGAGTACGAGTCTAAGACCTTAGCTATTAGGCCAGAGTAAGAGTTAAGACCTTAACCTGTAGGCCATAGTAAGTGTTAAGACCTTAACCAGAAGGCCAGAGTAAGAGTTAAGACCTTAACCAGAAGGCCAGAGTAAGAGTTAAGACCTTAGCCAGTAGGCCAGAGTATGAGTCTAAGACCTTAACCATTAGGACATAATACGAGTCTAAGACCTTAGCTATTAGGCCAGAGTAAGAGTTAAGACCTAAACCAGTAGGCCAGAGTAAGAGTTAAGACCTTAGCTATTAGGCCAGAGTAAGAGTTAAGACCTTAACCTGTAGGCCATAGTACAAGTCTAAGACCTTAATCTGTAGGCCAGAGTATGAGTCTAAGACCTTAGCTATTAGGCCAGAGTACCAGTCTAAGACCTTCGCTATTAAGCCAGAGTAAGAGTTAATACCTTAACCAGTAGGCCAGAGTAAGAGTTAAGACCTTAACCAATAGGCAAGAGTACGAGTCTAAGACCTTAGCTATTAGGCCAGAGTAAGAATTTAGACCTTAATCATTAGGCCATAGTACGAGTCTAAGACCTTAATCTGTAGGCCAGAGTATGAGTCTAAGTCCTTAGCTATTAGGCCAGAGTACCAGTCTAAGACCTTAACCAGTAGGCCAGAGTACGAGTCTAAGACCTTAGCTATTAGGCCAGAGTAAGAGTTAAAGACCTTAACAAGTAGGCCAGAGTAAGAGTTAAGACCTTACCCATTAGGCCAGAGTACGAGTCTAAGACCTTAGCTATTAGGCCAGAGTAAGAGTTAAGACCTTAGCTATTAGGCCAGAGTAAGCGTTAAGACCTTATCTATTAGGCCAGAGTAAGAGTTAAGACCTTAACCAGTAGGCCAGAGTAAGAGTTAAGACCTTAACCATTAGGCCAGAGTACGAGTCTAAGACCTTAGCTATTAGGCCAGAGTAAGAGTTACGACCTTAACCATTAGGCCAGAGTACAAATCTAAGATCTTAGCTATTAGGCCAGAGTAAGAGTTAAGACCTTAACCAGTAGGCCAGAGTAAGAGTTAAGACCTTAACCATTAGGCCAGAGTACGAGTCTAAGACCTTAGCTATTAGGCCAGAGTAAGAGTTAAGATCTTAGCTATTAGGACAGAGTAAGAGTTGAGACCTTAGCTATTAGGCCAGAGTAAGAGTTAAGACCTTAACCAGTAGGCCAGAGTACGAGTCTAAGACCTTAGCTATTAGGCCAGAGTAAGAGTTAAGACCTTAGCTATTAGGCCAGAGTAACAGTTAAGACCTTAACCAGTAGCCAGAGTAAGAGGTAAGACCTTAACCATTAGGCCAGAGTACGAGTCTAAGACCCTAGCTATTAGGCCAGAGTAAGGGTAAAGACCTTAACCAGTAGGCCAGAGTAAGAGTTAAGACCTTAAGCTGTAGGCCAGAGTACAAGGCTAAGACCTTAGCTATTAGGCCAGAGTAAGAGTTAAGACCTTAGCTAATAGGCCAGAGTAAAAGTCAAGACCTTAACCATTAGGCCAGAGTACGAGTCTAAGGCCTTAGCTATTAGGCCAGAGTAAGAGTTAAGACCTTAACCATTAGGCCAGAGTACGAGTCTAAGACCTTAGCTATTTGGCCAGAGTACGAGTCTAAGACCTTAACCATTAGGCCAGAGTAAGCGTTAAGACCTTAACCAGTAGGCCAGATTACAAGGCTAAGACCTTAGCTATTAGGCCAGAGTAAGAGTTAAGACCTTAGCTATTAGGCCAGAGTAAAACTTAAGACCTTAACCATTAGGCCAGAGCACGCGTCTAAGACCTTAGCTATTAGGCCAGAGTAAGAGTTAAGACCTTAACCATTAGGCCAGAGTATGAGTCTAAGACCTTAGCTATTAGGCCAGAGTACGAGTCTAAGACCTTAACCATTAGGCCAGAGTACGAGTCTAAGATCTTAGCTATTAGGCCAGAGTACGAGTCTAAGACCTTAGCTATTAGGCCAGGGTAAGAGTTAAGACCCTAGCTATTAGGCCAGAGTAAGAGTTAAGACCGTAACCATTAGGCCAGAGTACGAGTCTAAGACCTTAGCTATTATGCCAGAGTAAGGGTAAAGACCTTAGCTATTAGGCCAGAGTACGAGACTAAGACCTTAGCTATTAGGCCAGAGTACGAGTCTAAGACCTTAGCTATTAGGCCAGAGTAAGAGTTAAGACCTTAACCATTAGGTCAGAGTACGAGTCTAAGACCTTAGCTATTAGGCCAGAGTAAGAGTTAAGACCTTAGCTATTAGGCCAGAGTAAGAGTTAAGACCGTAACCAGTAGGCCAGAGTAGGAGTCTAAGACCTAAGCTATTAGGCCAGAGTAAGAGGTAAGACCTTAACCATTAGGCCAGTGTACGAGACTAAGACCTTAGCTATTAGGCCAGAGTACAAGTCTAAGACCTTGACTATTAGGCCAGAGTAAGAGTTAAGACCTTAACCATTAGGCCAGAGTACGAGTCTAAGACCTTAGCTATTAGGCCAGAGTAAGAGTTAAGACCTTAGCTATTAGGCCAGAGTAAGAGTTGAGATCTTAACCATTAGGCCAGAGTACGAGTCTAAGACCTTAGCTATTAGGCCAGAGTAAGAGTTAAGACCTTAACCAGTAGGCCAGAGTAAGAGATAAGACCTTAACCAATAGGCCAGAGTACGAGTCTAAGATCCTAGCTATTAGGCCAGAGTAAGAGTTAAGACCTTAACCATTAGGCCAGAGTACGAGTCTAAGACCTTAGCTATTAGGCCAGAGTAAGAGTTAAGACCTTAGCAATTAGGCCAGCGTAAGAGTTAAGACCTTAACCAGTAGGCCAGAGTAAGAGTTAAGAACTTAACCATTAGGCCAGAGTTCGAGACTAAGACCATAGCTATTTGGCCAGAGTAAGAGTTAAGACCATAACCAGTAGGCCAGAGTAAGAGTTAAGACCTTAACCAGTAGGCCAGAGCACGAGTCTAAGACCTTAGCTATTAGTCCAGAGTAAGAGTTAAGACCTTAGCTATTAGGCCAGAGTACGAGTCTAAGACCTCAGCTATTAGGCCATAGTAAGAGTTAAGACCTTAACCAGTATGCCAGAGTAAGATTTAAGACCTTAACCAGTAGGCCAGATTAAGAGTTAAGACCTTAGCTATTAGGCCAGAGTAAGAGTTTAGACCTTAACCATTAGGCCAGAGTACAAGTCTAAGACCTTAGCTATTAGGCCAAGGTAAGAGTTAAGACCTTAACCAGTAGGCCAGAGTAAGAGTTAAGACCTTAACAAGTAGGCCAGAGTTCGAGTCTAAGACGTTAGCTATTAGGCCAGAGTAAGAGTTAAGACCTTAGCTATTAGGCCAGAGTACGAGTCTAAGACCTTAGCTATTAGGCCAGAGTAAGAGTTAAGACCTTAACCAGTAGGCCAGAGTAAGAGTTAAGACCTTAACCAGTAGGCCAGAGTAAGAGTTAAGACCTTAGCTATTAGGCCAGAGTAAGAGTTAAGACCTTAACCATTAGGCCAGAGTACGAGTCTAAGACCTTAGCTATTAGGCCAGAGTACGAGTCTAAGACCTTAGCTATTAGGCCAGAGTAGGAGTTAAGACCTTAACCAGTAGGCCAGATTACAAGTCTAAGACCTTAGCTATTAAGGCCAGAGTAAGAGTTAAGACCTTAGCTAATAGGCCAGAGTAAAAGTTAAGACCTTAACCATTAGGCCACAGTACGAGTCTAAGACCATAGCTATTAGGCCAGAGTAAGAGTTAAGACCTTAACCATTAGGCCAGAGTACGAGTTAAGACCTTAACCAGTAGGCCAGAGTACGAGGCTAAGACCTTAGCTATTAGGCCAGAGTAAGAGTTAAGACCTTAGCTATTAGGCCAGAGTAAAAGTTAAGACCTTAACCATTAGGCCAGAGCACGAGTCTAAGACCTTAGCTATTAGGCCAGAGTAAGAGTTAAGACCTTAACCATTAGGCCAGAGTACGAGTCTAAGACCTTAGCGATTAGGCCAGAGTACGAGTCTAAGACCTTAACCATTAGGCCAGAGTACGAGTCTAAGACCTTAGCTATTAGGCCAGAGTAAGAGTTAAGACCTTAACCATTAGGCCAGAGTACGAGTCTAAGACCTTAGCTATTAGGCCAGAGTAAGTATTAAGACCTTAGCTATTAGGCCAGAGTAAGAGTTAAGACCTTAACCAGTAGGCCAGAGTAAGAGTTAAGACCTTAACCAGTAGGCCAGAGTAAGAGTTAAGACCTTAACCATTAGGCCAGAGTACGAGTCTAAGACCTTAGCTATTAGGCCAGATTACGAGTCTAAGACCTTAACCAGTAGGCCAGAGTAAGAGTTAAGACCTTAACCATTAGGCCAAAGTACGAGTCTAAGATCTTAGCTATTAGGCCAGAGTAAGAGTTAAGACCTTAGCTATTAGGCCAGATTACGAGTCTAAGACCTTAACCATTAGGCCAGAGTACGAGTCTAAGACCTTAGCTATTAGGCCAGAGTAAGAGTTAAAGACCTTAACAAGTAGGCCAGAGTAAGAGTTAAGACCTTACCCATTAGGCCAGAGTGTCGTAATTGGCCCGTCCGTGTTAGCGATTAGCTGAACCTACACGTTGTCCTCCTTAACTTGGCTGTATATGATAAACGCCATTTTGAATACTGAGGCGGCCATCTTAGATCATGAGCGGCCTCGTGGCCGACGTGCCCTTTAGTCCTTTGTCCATTCCACTGACCACTCACATCTGCCCAGCAACAGGATATTTTTAGTACTGGTCAAGCCACACATGCGCAGTTCTCACTGACCCGTATACCTTCAGGAATGTGCCGCTAACTGACCAGCGGGTTTGAAACCCTCCAATGAGCTGGCAGTATTCCAAAACATGACCATGTATGTCTCTAAAACTGCGTCCTAAACTTGTGCCGCCTATCTTTTATTGCCCCAAAATTGTATATAAACGGGGTCACACCGGTGTTCGGTGTGATACCTCTTGCAATACCGAAGGGTGCTGTTTGAGTGTACCACCACCCCATGGGGTCTTAATAAACTTGTTCTTTGCCTTTTACAGCTTCCGTGCCAACAGTTCTTTTGTGTATGGGGGTAATCTCTGGAGCGTGTAGGCCTTGGGAACCCCGAAATACTTCAATTGGCGACCACGAAGGGACTCATCGGCGACTCGGATGCCCGAAGGAGAGGTCGTGACGAAGGCTTGGAAACTCGCCATGGACGCGCACTGCCACGAGTGACCCGAGTCTTGGCTGCCAAGGTGTTTTTTCCTTTCCTTCCGATCTGACCTTCCAGGTGGCGCCGGTCTCCGACTGAGTTTTCGAGTGTCCGCTTCACTGAGAAAGTGCCGTTTGGCTGATTTGGCTTACAAGACCTTGGCAGTTGGAATCTGGACTTTTGAGAATTGGTAAGCTTTGTGTTCGGTAAGGTAGTCTTCGGACGCTTACTGATGTCCTGAGATTTGTGTTCGGTAAGGTAGTCTTCGGACGCTTACTGAAGTCTTGAGATTTGTGATCGGTGAGGCAGTCTTCGGACGCTCGCCGAATTTTGTGAACTTTGATCTGAGTTAGCTAACATTTTGAATTTGTGATCTTTGAACTTATATGTGTAGTGCACTTCACATAGGCAGGCATGTAGAGATGTTTCTCTAACCTTGTTTTTTCATTTGAGCGGCACAATCGTGTGAAGAACTGTAAGTGCCATTTGGTCTGGTGTCACGCTTTTGTGATACTTTTCGAACATGCCTGTTTTCAGCAAGCTCCGGGGAATGTGTTGCTTAGGAGATGATGCATCAATTAGGTTAGCGGAATCACAGCCGGCTCCCCCAGAGGGAACACCAAATAGGGACATGTATATCAAGCACGGCCTTCCACCTATTATGTATAGTAAATTATGGCATAAGTACACTAAGGCCGATTCCGAATTGCAATGGCCCCTACACGGGTCATACGATTTGAGTAAAATCCAATTTGTCGAGCAATGTATGTTTCAACGTAGGTCTAGACAAAATATGTTTGATTGTGTACGAATGTGGGAGAAAGCGGCGCGTGAACGAATGAAGCGTGAGGTTGCCTTGGCGGATAAAGAGCAGCGTAAGGCTGCTCGGGATAAGGCTTTACAGCTTGAGGAGAAGGAGGTGCAGGAGAAGAAAGAGAGGGAGGAACGGGAACGTAAATTGCAAACGATTGGGCAGTTTCCTATTCGCCGACCGCTTTATCCTGTCCTTAATAATGAAATTGATGATTTTTCTTTGTTAGATCGGTCACCGCCTCCGTACGTTTCACCGACGGCTCCGGCTGCGGACTCCGAGGATGAGGGGCAGATTCAAGTGAGCCAGAAAGGGGTATCGGCTCTCAGGTTTACTGCGGAGAGGTCCGCTCATTTGCGCGGTTGGGCTCGTAAAGTGAATAAGCATTGTGTTACTCAGGAACAGGTGGTAGCGGAGAAACAGGGGTGGTCGGATCTTGAATTAATGTATTTCTTGTCCATTTTAGCGGATGAAGTTGTAAATGCATATCGTGAAGTCTCTGAAACGTTAGAACCTAAAGCTTTGTCGGTATATCGTGAGAATTTAGCTAAAGGTGATTTTGATCTTACAGATGTGGATGACCTGTTCAAACATTTGATTGCGCTGCGGGATGAGACGACGTGTTTGCGCCAGGAACTGAAACGGAGGAAAAAGGAATCCGAGCCGGGAAACGACGGGGCGGTTAAGGAGTGTTCTCTTCGTGGTTCAGATAAGAGCTCTGCGTTGCATGTTATGCCTATGCGTGAAGCCGCGCCTTTGTATGTTCCACCAAAAGGGGAAGGTACGGATGATGATAAATTGTCAAAGGATGCGAAGGGATATTTTGTGTATAATTGGGTATATACACCATGGAATAGAGCAGATGTCATGGCACTTAAAAACTCTTTACCTGATCTCCGAAAGAACCCAGCGGCATTCTATGAGGGGGTAGAGGGGGCTATATCGTCTTGTGTGATGACTCTTGTAGATATAGATTTGTTTTTCGGGTTAATTTTACCACCTGATATGTGGAGGCAAATTCGTAAAACTAATGATGAAACGATTTTGGGGGGGACCTGGAAAGAGATAAATGCTGCAGATTTAGATAGAGAACCAGCATGTAAGCCTTGTCAGCTAATTCTAGATCTTCCGGCAGCTATTTTGCATAAATTGAAAACGCTTGTTCCTGCCAAAAAGATAGATTGGACCATGTTAACGTCGTGCAAGCAGAAACCAGATGAAACAGTCTCAGATTTCTTTACTCGCTTTGAGGAGGCATTTCATGATTACAGTGGTCAATCTTTAACTGACGATACGGGTCGGCATTTGTTTGTAGATAAGTATGTGGCTAATCTCCTACCAGAGATTGCAAAGCGATTGAAGTCGAGTGAGAGCTCCTGGGCCACGGCGACCCCTGCGTCCTTATTAACTATGGCTCAGTACTATGAGCGGCAGGAAGTGGAGGCTAAAGAAAATGTAGAGAAAAAGACGAAGGAATTGAAAACGAAGGTGATGTTGGCACAGGTTCGGGGAACACAGAGTAGAGGGAATGATAGAGGTAGACGAGGTGGAGGAAATGCGTCGTATGGTCGTACGGACATTGCGGAGGATCAGTGTGCTTATTGTAAGGAGTTTGGGCATTGGGCCGATGATTGTCCGGTACTTCGTGAACAGCGTAGTCAGCGTGGTCGAGGCAGTGGAAGGTCAAGAGGAGGTTATACTGGAGCGAGAGGTGGCGGAGGTGATCGTAGACAGGTTGAGGAGAGGGGCCGTGGTCAGGACGAACGAAATATGTTTGATAGACGGAATCAATATCAGATTTTGGAAGGAGAGAATGTGGAACATCAGGATTATGTGCATGCATAGGATCGCGTAGGATGGGGTAAGGAATCAGTTGAAGTGCCGGTAGATCAGCAAGGTCCATATGTAACAGCGGGTATTTTGGGTTCTACTGATCAGTTTCTAGTCGACACAGGAGCTACTCGTAGCGCTCTGTCGAAAAACTTGGTTCCGAGGGCTCCCCTGTCTGGCGAAATGGTTACGTGTGTAGGGTTTGATGGCACACCCTCCCCCAGCCCATTGTCCAAGCCCCTTGCACTATGCATTGACAAGTACTTTAGTTTTGGCCAATTTTTGTTATCGCCCCATACCCCAGATAATATCTTGGGCATTGATTTACTCAAATATTTTCGAGCAACAATACGCTGCGCTCCAGAAGGAGTGCGGGTTATTCTGAATGACAACTACCCTGATCCTGATGACTGCCCTACACGTGACAGATTTTGTGTCATTTTAGATATTCCCGCTTTGGCCTCTCTGCCGCACACGTTGTGGGCGACATCAGATACGGATGTGGGAGAGATGCGTATCCCACCAATACATATCACTGTTAAGGAGGGGGCCCCTCTACCACGAGTGCCACAGTATAAGATCTCGAAGGAAGGTGAAATTGCACTAACACATATTGTTCAGGATTTGATTTCTGCGGGGGTAGTGGAGGAGGTCCCTTATAATGTCTGTAACAGCCCTATTCTACCAATTCTTAAGAGAGATTCAGATGGCAAGATCTATCGATTTATTATTGATTTGCGTGAAATAAATAAAATTGTCATTCCCCAATACCCAGTGGTGTCTGATATCACGACGTTGCTTACTTTGGTTCCACCGACAGCCACCACTTTTAGCGTTATCGATCTAAAGAATGCGTTCTTTTCTATCCCTGTTCACCCAGATAGCAGATATCTGTTTGGTTTTACGCTCAATAATAAATCGTATAGATTTTGTCGTGTTCCCCAAGGTTATACTGAGAGCCCTAGCATCTACAGCCAGGCTTTGAAACGACAACTAGATTCCTTCGAATTGCAGTCTGGCGTTGCGCTCATCCAGTATGTGGATGACCTTTTGCTTGCTGCTGACTCCTATACACAATGTGAACAGAGCACGCTTGCGTTGCTGTCCTTTTTGGCACAAAACAATCACAAGGTCTCCAAGAAAAAGCTTCAATACTGTAGACCCCAGGTGACCTACCTCGGTCATCTGTTGTCTAAGGAGGGGAGGGCATTAACATCTGATCGAATTCAGGCGATTTTAGATACACCAGTCCCCCGCACGCAGAGAGATGTGCGTGCCTTTATAGGGTTGACATCTTTTTGTAGACAATGGATCATGGGTTTCTCACATATCATAAAACCTCTGCTAGCATTATTGTCCAAAACTACACCAATGCCTCTTGAATGGACAGACGAATGTCAGAAAGCCTTTGAACAGTTGAGACAGGCCCTTTGTTCTGCACCCGTGTTAGGAACACCAGACTACACGAAACTTTTCACATTGTACGTGCACGAGAATGATGGGTGCGCGTTGTCAGTGTTAGTGCAGTTACACGGGGATAAGCAGAGACCATGTGCATACTTCTCTGCCATTTTGGATCCTGTAGCACGAGGGCTGCCTGGGTGTTTTCGAGCAGTAGCGGCAACAGCAGTAGCCATACGACAGAGTGAGGGCATAGTGTTATCACACAAATTGCTGGTGTTGGTTCCTCACGCAGTAGACGCCCTGTTAAATCAAACAAAGACCCAATACCTCACGAGTGCACGACTTACAGGATATGAGCTGACACTTTTAGCGCCGCACATAACATTGAAGAGATGCGCTACTTTGAACCCTGCGACTTTATTGCCCTATCCGGGCGAAGAGGGTCAGGAAGAAAAACATCATGATTGTGTTTTCCTGACTGAGGAACAGACAAAGGGTCGGGTTGACTTACAGGATGTGCCACTTCCAGATGTGGATGGGGAACTGTGGGTTGATGGATCGTGTTTGAGGCTGCCAGATGGCACGACTTCCGCAGCATATGCGATCACGACTCTTAAGACGGTGGTAGAAACAGCTAGAATACCACAAAAATCGGCTCAGGCAGCAGAGCTGATAGCTTTAACAAGAGCCTGCGAATTGAGTGCTGGCCTATGTGTGAACATATACACAGACAGCCGGTACGCCTTTGGAGTGGCCCATGACTTCGGGCTTCTTTGGAGGGAACGCGGGTTTCTGAAGTCACATGGGGAGCACATTATGCACGGAGAGTTAGTGCGTGATCTCCTAAATGCGCTGCTTGGCCCTAAAAAAGTAGCGATAGTGAAGTGCAGTGCCCATAAGAAAATTACGGATAAGGTGGGCCAAGGAAATGCCTTTGCAGACAGCATAGCAAGGCAAACGGCTATGTCCCAAACTAGCTCCCCCATGTACGTGGTACAATCGCAGGCTGAACGATGGAGTGATGCTAGAGTAGAGATACGGGATATACAAAATTCAGCTACAGAATCTGAGCTTGCGGCTTGGGCAGTAGATGGGGTGCTAGATGATGAGGGATGTTGGAGAAGCAAAGACATGGAGAAGTGGAAATTGCCTGCGGCTTACTTACAGGCGATGGTCCAGATGACGCATGGACTGGCGCATGTCGGAGCTCTTGCAATAACTCAGCTTTTAACACGAGTTTGGGAACATCCCGAGATTGCGAACACTGCAAAGAGAGTAGTGCAGACCTGCCTGGTATGTTTGCAACACAATCCTGGAAAGGGGGCCTATACTCCGAAAGGAGGGTTCGTTCCACCTTCTGCACCGTTTGAAGTCCTTCAAATGGATTATATCCAACTCGAGCGCTGCAATAACCTGAAGTACGTTTTAGTGGTGGTGTGTGCCTTTAGCAAATGGGTTGAGGCCTACCCCACGAAAGACAATACGGCTTTGACAACAGCTAAGGTGTTGCTTAAGGAATTCTTTCCTCGCTTTGGAGTTTGCAAATTTTTGTGGAGCGATAATGGGCCCCATTTTGTCGGAAAGATTGTGGAGTATGTACTGAAGGGGTTGGGGATTCAGCAAAAGTTCCACGCTGTATTCCACCCTCAGTCAGCAGGTTTGGTCGAGCGGTATAATGCAACGTTGAAGCTTAAGCTGGCCAAAATTGTGGCGTCTACATCATTGAAATGGCCAGATGCGTTGCCGCTAGCACTACTGTCTCTTAGATCAGTGCCCCATTCACGAACTGGCCTTACACCTTATGAGGTGGTGTTTGGCCGCCCCATGAATATTTGGGGAGTGCCCAAGCCGCGATTAATACATGATGTGCCTTGTGTTATGATGAATGATTATTTGGCACGATTAACAAATGATTTGCTCTCCATTCACCAACAGGTTCGAGAAGCGCTCCCTGATAACTCTACTGGAGAGGGCCACGATCTTCGTCCTGGGGATCGTGTGATGATCCGTTCGTTTGAAAGAGCAAGCAGTCTGGAGCCCAGGTGGAAGGGCCCCGAGCAGGTCCTTCTGGCAACCCGCACCGCAGTACGAGTGACTAACAGGAAGCGGTGGGTGCATTCGACTCACTGTCGCCGAGTCTCTCCGGATCTGGTGACTCCTGCTGTGCTTACTGATTATAAAGAGATCTTGGAGAAAGAAAAGAGCCCAGCTGTGACGTCGGCCGAAGTAGAGGGAGCCTTCCCGGACCAAGCTGCTGCTGGGAGAGAGCGCTACAATCTACGACCGCGATAAAGAAGATTTTTCCCTTTTTGAACTGGTTGGTAACCGCTCCAGGTTTGTGAAACGGAAACCGGGAATTCCAAGGGGGGGGGATCAGTTCTGCCAGAGTAGCGACACCCGTCTTGGCCCGGAGAAGAAAACAACGGCTACCTCGGAGTTCAGCACCGCATTTTTCTTTTTTTCAGGTATACACGTACGTGTATCAGAGACTATTTGTGAGAAACTGTGAACGATTTGTTTTCTTTGAGACTTTGCACAAAACTTTTTTGAACTATGGCATCGATGGCATCGCGAGATAAGAAAATACTGGGTACCTTTCTTTTTGTTTTTACGATTGTGGTGATAGCTGTTATTGCCTGGGTAGTCGAACTTGTGGTGCCTGTACGTGAACATTTGCTGCCGACTACCCCGGCACCGCCTGAACATTTTCACTTTACCTTGCCTTTTCATGAAGAACGCCACCGTCAAACGTATTTAAATAACAGCTTCATTCAGATTCTTCACCACACACATAATATGACCAATACCTCTAATTGCTGGGTGTGTGGAATGTTGCCTGGGCACCAGAAGAGAGGGGGCACCCCACTTATTCCACTCCCGTTTTCGCATAATGGGTCTTGCAATGCCTGGTACACCCTCCTCTTTACCTTGAGATGGCCAACCAAAGGGGGGGTGCTTTTCCGCCTAAATAAAGAATGTCCCCATGACAAGGATGGGTTTCCACGGGCTGAGGGTACACGTTTTGAATGGGAAGAGTATAAGCCCGACAATGTGTCTGCTCCACGAATATACAGCAATCAGAGAAATGTGAATGTATCAAGTGCTCATGTTATAAATGTCATTGCTACAAAAGCTGATTTATGTATCCGAAATAAGGGCACGATTGCAGTGGGGAGAAGTGAATGTAATGTTACTCTCACGTTCGATAGCCCGAATGGCATTTCATTTGTTGCATCCAGAAACACCTACTTCATCTGTGGAACGAAGGGGTACCATCAGCTTCCAGTGGGGTGGTTGGGCACATGTTATGTATCGTTTGTGCTACCTCCTGTATTCATTGCCCCACCGATGTATCACAATGACTATACTCTGTACCATGACTTTGTTTTGAACAGGGTTAAGCGAACTGTTGCACTAGAGGACATTGATCAAACGGACACTGCGTTGCAACAATATGTGGATTTCAATCTGGGACTATTCTCCTTTGTGGGGGCCGCACTGAACAGTCGGAAGATCAGACGCCTGACACGTGTTGTTGAGGCTGTTGCAAATGACACTGCTATTGCCCTGGGGAATATTACCGAAGAACTGCAGATTTCCAGAATTGTCACCCTCCAAAACCGGATGGTGCTGGATGTTGTTTTGGCTGATCGTGGGGGGGCATGTAGGATCATTGGAAGCAGCTGTTGCGTTTACGTGCCTGATAATTCTCCATCTGTGTATGATGCGATTTCAAAGCTGCATAAAATAGCTGCCGAAATACAACCGGACAATGGAACTTGGACACTTTCTGGATGGTTCTGGTCCATGATTGCAACTTGGGGCTGGAAACTGTTGACAATTTTCTGTATACTTGTGGGAGCAATGTTTTTTATCTGCTTGTGTATCCAATGTGGTCCTGCATTATGTTCAATGTGCCTATCGGCCTGTTTGCCATCGAGACGAGCTCTTGTTCACGATAAAATGATGCTGCATAAGGAGGTGACACAAATTATGTTAATTGACATCGAGGATGAACATCCAGACTATGTTCATTATGAGGTAGATTCAGCTAAACGCTAAAAGGGTCGTCTGTCGTAATTGGCCCGTCCGTGTTAGCGATTAGCTGAACCTACACGTTGTCCTCCTTAACTTGGCTGTATATGATAAACGCCATTTTGAATACTGAGGCGGCCATCTTAGATCATGAGCGGCCTCGTGGCCGACGTGCCCTTTAGTCCTTTGTCCATTCCACTGACCACTCACATCTGCCCAGCAACAGGATATTTTTAGTACTGGTCAAGCCACACATGCGCAGTTCTCACTGACCCGTATACCTTCAGGAATGTGCCGCTAACTGACCAGCGGGTTTGAAACCCTCCAATGAGCTGGCAGTATTCCAAAACATGACCATGTATGTCTCTAAAACTGCGTCCTAAACTTGTGCCGCCTATCTTTTATTGCCCCAAAATTGTATATAAACGGGGTCACACCGGTGTTCGGTGTGATACCTCTTGCAATACCGAAGGGTGCTGTTTGAGTGTACCACCACCCCATGGGGTCTTAATAAACTTGTTCTTTGCCTTTTACAGCTTCCGTGCCAACAGTTCTTTTGTGTATGGGGGTAATCTCTGGAGCGTGTAGGCCTTGGGAACCCCGAAATACTTCAAGAGTACGAGTCTAAGACCTTAGCTATTAGGCCAGAGTAAGAGTTAAGACCTTAGCTATTAGGCCAGAGTAAGCGTTAAGACCTTAGCTATTAGGCCAGAGTAAGAGTTAAGACCTTAACCAGTAGGCCAGAGTAAGAGTTAAGACCTTAACCATTAGGCCAGAGTACGAGTCTAAGACCTTAGCTATTAGGCCAGAGTAAGAGTTACGACCTTAACCATTAGGCCAGAGTACAAATCTAAGATCTTAGCTATTAGGCCAGAGTAAGAGTTAAGACCTTAACCAGTAGGCCAGAGTAAGAGTTAAGACCTTAACCATTAGGCCAGAGTACGAGTCTAAGACCTTAGCTATTAGGCCAGATTACGAGTCTAAGACCTTAACCAGTAGGCCAGAGTAAGAGTTAAGACCTTAACCATTAGGCCAAAGTACGAGTCTAAGATCTTAGCTATTAGGCCAGAGTAAGAGTTAAGACCTTAGCTATTAGGCCAGATTACGAGTCTAAGACCTTAACCATTAGGCCAGAGTACGAGTCTAAGACCTTAGCTATTAGGCCAGAGTAAGAGTTAAAGACCTTAACAAGTAGGCCAGAGTAAGAGTTAAGACCTTACCCATTAGGCCAGAGTACGAGTCTAAGACCTTAGCTATTAGGCCAGAGTAAGAGTTAAGACCTTAGCTATTAGGCCAGAGTAAGCGTTAAGACCTTAGCTATTAGGCCAGAGTAAGAGTTAAGACCTTAACCAGTAGGCCAGAGTAAGAGTTAAGACCTTAACCATTAGGCCAGAGTACGAGTCTAAGACCTTAGCTATTAGGCCAGAGTAAGAGTTACGACCTTAACCATTAGGCCAGAGTACAAATCTAAGATCTTAGCTATTAGGCCAGAGTAAGAGTTAAGACCTTAACCAGTAGGCCAGAGTAAGAGTTAAGACCTTAACCATTAGGCCAGAGTACGAGTCTAAGACCTTAGCTATTAGGCCAGAGTAAGAGTTAAGATCTTAGCTATTAGGACAGAGTAAGAGTTGAGACCTTAGCTATTAGGCCAGAGTAAGAGTTAAGACCTTAACCAGTAGGCCAGAGTACGAGTCTAAGACCTTAGCTATTAGGCCAGAGTAAGAGTTAAGACCTTAGCTATTAGGCCAGAGTAACAGTTAAGACCTTAACCAGTAGCCAGAGTAAGAGGTAAGACCTTAACCATCAGGCCAGAGTACGAGTCTAAGACCCTAGCTATTAGGCCAGAGTAAGGGTAAAGACCTTAACCAGTAGGCCAGAGTAAGAGTTAAGACCTTAAGCTGTAGGCCAGAGTACAAGTCTAAGACCTTAGCTATTAGGCCAGAGTACGAGTCTAAGACCTTAGCTATTAGGCCAGAGTAAGAGTTAAGACCTTAACCAGTAGGCCAGAGTACGAAGCTAAGACCTTAGCTATTAGGCCAGAGTAAGAGTTAAGACCTTAGCTATTAGGCCAGAGTAAAAGTTAAGACCTTAACCATTAGGCCAGAGTACGAGTCTAGGACCTTAGCTATTAGGCCAGAGTACGAGTTAAAACCTTAGCTATTAGGCCAGAGTAGGAGTTAAAAGCTTAACCATTAGACCAGAGTACGAGTCTAAGACCATAGCTATTAGGCCAGAGTACGAGTCAAAGACCTTAGCTATTAGGCCAGAGTAAGAGTTAAGACCTTAACCAGTAGGCCAGAGTAAGAGTTAAGACCTTAACCAATAAGCCAGAGTACGAGTCTAGGACCTTAGCTATTAGGCCAGAGTACGAGTCTAAGACCTTAGCTATTAGGCCAGAGTACGAGTCTAAGACCTTAACCAGTAGGCCACAAGTAAGAGTTAAGACCTTAACCTGTAGGCCATAGTAAGAGTTAAGTCCTTAACCAGTAGGCCAGAGTAAGAGTTAAGACCTTAACCTGTACACCATAGCACAAGTCTAAGACCTTAGCTATTAGGCCAGCGTAAGAGTTAAGACCTTAACCAGTAGGCCAGCATAAGAGTTAAGACCTTAGCTATTAGGCCAGAGTAAGAGTTAATACCTTAACCAGTAGGCCAGAGTACGAGTCTAAGACCTTAGCTATTAGGCCAGAGTAAGAGTTAAGACCTTAGCTATTAGGCCAGAGTAAGAGTTAGGACCTTAAGCATTAGGCCAGAGTACGAGTCTAAGACCTTAGCTATTAGGCCAGCGTAAGAGTTAAGACCTTAACCAGTAGGCCAGAGTACGAGTCTAAGACCTTAGCTATTAAGCCAGAGTAAGAGTTAAGACCTTAGCTATTAGGCCAGAGTACGAGTCTAAGACCTTAACCATTAGGCCAGAGTATGAGTCTAAGACCTTAGCTATTAGGACATAATACGAGTCTAAGACCTTAGCTATTAGACCAGAGTAAGAGTTAAGACCTTAACCAGTAGGCCAGAGTAAGAGTTAAGACCTTAACCAGTAGGCCAGAGTAAGAGTTAAGACCTTAATCTGTAGGCCATAGTACGAGTCCAAGACCTTAGCTATTAGGCCAGAGTGAAAGTTAAGACCTTAACTAGTAGGCCAGAGTATGAGTCTAAGACCTTAACCATTAGGCCAGAGTATGAGTCTAAGACCTTAGCTATTAGGACATAATACGAGACTAAGACCTTAGCTATTAGACCAGAGTAAGAGTTAAGACCTTAACCAGTAGGCCAGAGTAAGAGTTAAGACCTTAACCAGTAGGCCAGAGTAAGAACTAAGACCTTAGCTATTAGGCCAGAGTAAGAGTTAAGACCTTAACCTGTAGGCCATAGTACGAGTCTAAGACCTTAATCTGTAGGCCAGAGTATGAGTCTAAGACCTTAGCTATTAGGCCAGAGTACGAGTCTAAGACCTTACCTATTAGTCCAGAGTAAATGTTAATACCTTAACCAGTAGGCCAGAGTAAGAGTTAAGACCTTAACCAGTAGGCCAGAGTAAGAGTTAAGACCTTAACCTGTAGGCCATAGTAAGAGTTAAGACCTTAACCAGTAGGCCAGAGTAAGAGTTAATACCTTAACCTGTAGGCCATAGCACAAGTCTAAGACCTTAGCTATTAGGCCAGAGTAAGAGTTAAGACCTTAACCAGTAGGCCAGAGTAAGAGTTAAGACCTTAACCATTAGGCCAGAGTACGAGTCTAGGACCATAGCTATTAGGCCAGAGTAAGAGTTAAGACCTTAAGCATTAGGCCAGAGTACGAGTCTAAGACCTTAGCTATTAGACCAGAGTAAGAGTTAAGACCTTAACCAGTAGTTCAGAGTAAGAGTTAAGACCTTAACCAGTAGTCCACAGTACGAGTCTAAGACCTTAGCTATTAAGCCAGAGTAAGAGTTAAGACCTTAGCTATTAGGCCAGAGTAAGAGTTAAGACCTTAACCAGTAGGCCAGAGTAAGAGTTAAGACCTTAACCTGTAGGCCATAGTAAGAGTTAAGACCTTAACCAGAAGGCCAGAGTCCGAGTTAAGACCTTAATCTGTAGGCCATAGTACGAGTCCAAGACCTTAGCTATTAGGCCAGAGTAAGAGTTAAGACCTTAACCAGTAGGCCAGAGTACGAGTCTAAGACCTTAACCATTAGGCCAGAGTATGAGTCTAAGACCTTAGCTATTAGAACATAATACGAGTCTAAGACCTTAGCTATTAGGCCAGAGTAAGAGTTAAGACCTTAACCAGTAGGCCAGAGTAAGAGTTCAGACCTTAGCTATTAGGCCAGAGTAAGAGTTAATACCTTAACCTGTAGGCCATAGTACGACTCTAAGACCTTAATCTGTAGGCCAGAGTATGAGTCTAAGACCTTAGCTATTAGGCCAAAGTACGAGTCTAAGACCTTAGCTATTAGGCCAGAGTAAGAGTTAATACCTTAACCAGTAGGCCAGAGTACGAGTTTAAGACCTTAGCTATTAGGCCAGAGTAAGAGTTAAGACCTTAACCAGTAGGCCAGAGTAAGAATTAAGACCTTAACCTGTAGGCCATAGTAAGAGTTAAGACCTTAACCAGTAGGCCAGAGTAAGAGTTAAGACCTTAACCAGTAGGCCAGAGTACGAGTCTAAGACCTTAGCTGTTAGGCCAGAGTAAGAGTTAAGACCTTAAGCATTAGGCCAGAGTACGAGTCTAAGACCTTAGCTATTAGGCCAGAGTAAGAGTTAAGACCTTAACCCTTAAGCCAGAGTACGAGTCTAAGACCTTAGCTATTAGGCCAGAGTACGAGTTAAGACCTGAACCAGTAGGCCAGAGTAAGAGTTAAGACCTTAGCTATTAGGCCAGAGTAAGTGTTAAGACCTTCACCAGTAGGCCAGAGTAAGAGTTAAGACCTTAACCAGTAGGCCGCAGTACGAGTCTAAGACCTTAGCTATTAGGCCAGAGTAAGAGTTAAGACCTTAACCAGTAGGCCAGAGTAAGAATTAAGACCTTAATCTGTAGGCCATAGTATGAGTCTAAGACCTTAGCTATTAGGCCAGAGTAAGAGTTAAGGCCTTAACCATTAGGCCAGAGTACGATTCTAAGACCTTAGCTATTAGGACATTATATGAGTCTAAGACCTTAGCTATTAGGACATTATATGAGTCTAAGACTTTAGCTATTAGGCCAGAGTAAGAGTTAAGACCTTAACCAGTAGGCCAGAGTAAGAGTTAAGACCTTAACCTGTAGGCCATAGTAAGAGTTAAGACCTTAACCAGAAGGCCAGAGTAAGAGTTAAGACCTTAATCTGTAGGCCATAGTATGAGTCCAAGACCTTAGCTATTAGGCCAGAGTGAGAGTTAAGACCTTAACTAGTAGGCCAGAGTATGATTCTAAGACCTTAGCTATTAGGACATAATACGAGTCTAAGACCTTAGCTATTAGACCAGAGTAAGAGTTAAGACCTTAACCAGTAGGCCTGAGTAAGAGTTAAGACCTTAACCAGTAGGCCAGAGTAAGAACTAAGACCTTAGCTATTAGGCCAGCGTAAGAGTTAATACCTTAACCAGTAGGCCAGCATAAGAGTTAAGACCTTAGCTATTAGGCCAGAGTAAGAGTTAATACCTTAACCAGTAGGCCAGAGTACGAGTCTAAGACCTTAGCTATTAGGCCAGAGTAAGAGTTAAGACCTTAGCTATTAGGCCAGAGTAAGAGTTAGGACCTTAAGCATTAGGCCAGAGTACGAGTCTAAGACCTTAGCTATTAGGCCAGCGTAAGAGTTAAGACCTTAACCAGTAGGCCAGAGTACGAGTCTAAGACCTTAGCTATTAAGCCAGAGTAAGAGTTAAGACCTTAGCTATTAGGCCAGAGTACGAGTCTAAGACCTTAGCTATTAGGCCAGAGTAAGAGTTAAGACCTTAACCATTAGGCCAGAGTACGAGTCTAAGACCTTAGCTATTAGGCCAGAGTAAGAGTTAAGACCTTAACCAGAAGGCCAGAGTAAGAGTTAAGACCTTAATCTGTAGGCCATAGTACGAGTCCAAGACCTTAGCTATTAGGCCAGAGTGAGAGTTAAGACCTTAACTAGTAGGCCAGAGTATGAGTCTAAGACCTTAACCATTAGGCCAGAGTATGAGTCTAAGACCTTAGCTATTAGGACATAATACGAGTCTAAGACCTTAGCTATTGGACCAGAGTAAGAGTTAAGACCTTAACCAGTAGGCCAGAGTAAGAGTTAAGACCTTAACCAGTAGGCCAGAGTAAGAACTAAGACCTTAGCTATTAGGCCAGAGTAAGAGTTAAGACCTTAACCTGTAGGCCATAGTACGAGTCTAAGACCTTAATCTGTAGGCCAGAGTATGAGTCTAAGACCTTAGCTATTAGGCCAGAGTACGAGTCTAAGACCTTACCTATTAGTCCAGAGTAAGTGTTAATACCTTAACCAGTAGGCCAGAGTAAGAGTTAAGACCTTAACCAGAAGGCCAGAGTAAGAGTTAAGACCTTAACCTGTAGGCCATAGTAAGAGTTACGACCTTAACCAGTAGGCCAGAGTAAGAGTTAAGACCTTAACCTGTAGGCCATAGCACAAGTCTAAGACCTTAGCTATTAGGCCAGAGTAAGAGTTAAGACCTTAACCATTAGGCCAGAGTACGAGTCTAAGACCTTAGCTATTAGGCCAGAGTAAGAGTTAAGACCTTAACCATTAGGCCAGAGTACGTGTCTAAGACCTGAGCTATTAGGCCAGAGTAATAGTTAAAACCTTATCCAGTAGGCCAGAGTAAGAGTTAAGACCTTAGCTATTAGGCCAGAGTAAGAGTTAAGATCTTAACCATTAGGCCAGAGTTGGAGTCTAAGACCTTAGCTATTAGGCCAGAGTAAGTTTTAAGACTTTAGCTATTAGGCCAGAGTAAGAGTTAAGACCTTAACCATTAGGCCAGAGTACGAGTCTAAGACCTTAGCTTTTAGGTCAGAGCAAGAGTTTAGACCTTAACCATTAGGCCAGAGAACGAGTCTAAGACCTTAGCTATTAGGCCAGAGTAAGAGTTAAGACCTGAACAAGTAGGCCAGAGTAAGAGTTAAGACCTTAACCTATAGGCCATAGCAAGAGTTAAAACCTTAACCAGTAGGCCAGAGTAAGAGTTAAGACCTTAACCTGTAGGCCATAGCACGAGTCTAAGACCTTAGCTATTAGGCCAGAGTAAGAGTTAAGACCTTAACCAGTAGGCCAGTGTACGAGTCTAAGACCTTAGCTAGTAGGCCAGAGTAAGAGTTAAGACCTTAACCAGTAGGCCAGAGTAAGAGTTAAGACCTTAACCAGTAGGGCAGAGTACGAGTCTAAGACCTTAGCTATTAGGCCAGAGTAAGAGTTAAGACCTTAACCATTAGGCCAGAGTACGTGTCTAAGACCTTAGCTATTAGGCCAGAGTAAGAGTTAAGATCTTAACCATTAGGCCAGAGCACGAGTCTAAGACCTTAGATATTAGGCCAGAGTAAGTGTTAAGACCTTCACCAGTAGGCCAGAGTATGAGTCTAAGACCTTAGCTATTAGGCCAGAGTAAGAGTTAAGACCTTAACCAGTAGGCCAGAGTAAGAGTTAAGACCTTAACCAGTAGGCCACAGTATGAGTCTAAGACCTTAGCTATTAGGCCAGAGTAAGAGTTAAGACCTTAAGCATTAGGCCAGAGTACGAGTCTAAGACCTTAGCTATTAGACCAGAGTAAGAGTTAAGACCTTAACCAGTAGTCCACAGTACGAGTCTAAGACCTTAGCTATTAAGCCAGAGTAAGAGTTAAGACCTTAGCTATTAGGCCAGAGTAAGAGTTAAGACCTTAACCAGTAGGCCAGAGTAAGAGTTAAGACCTTAACCTGTAGGCCATAGTAAGAGTTAAGACCTTAACCAGAAGGCCAGAGTCAGAGTTAAGACCTTAATCTGTAGGCCATAGTACGAGTCCAAGACCTTAGCTATTAGGCCAGAGTAAGAGTTTAGCCCTTAATCATTAGGCCAGAGTACGAGTCTAAGACCTTAGCTATTATGCCAGAGTAGGAGTTAAGACCTTAACCAGTAGGCCAGAGTAAGAGTTAAGACCTTAACCAGTAGGCCAGAGTAAGAATTAAGACCTTAACCTGTAGGCCATAGTAAGAGTTAAGACCTTAACCAGTAGGCCAGTGTAAGAGTTAAGACCTTAACCTGTAGGCCATAGCACAAGTCTAAGACCTTAGCTGTTAGGCCAGAGTAAGAGTTAAGACCTTAACCATTATGCCAGAGTACGATTCTAAGACCTTAGCTATTAGGCCAGAGTAAGAGTTAAGACCTTAACCATTAGGCCAGAGTAAGAGTCAAGACCTTAACCAGTAGGCCAGAGTAAGAGTTAAGACCTTAGCTATTAGGCCAGAGTAACAGTTAAGACCTTAACCAGTAGGCCAGAGTACGAGTCTAAGACCTTAGCTATTAGGCCAGAGTACGAGTCTAAGACCTTAGCTATTAGGCCAGAGTAAAAGTTAAGACCTGAACAAGTAGGCCAGAGTAAGAGTTAAGACCTTAACCAGTAGGCCATAGCAAGAGTCAAGACCTTAACCAGTAGGCCACAGTACGAGTCTAAGACCTTAGCTATTAAGCCAGAGTAAGAGTTAAGACCTTAGCTATTAAGCCAGAGTAAAAGTTAAGACCTTAACCATTAGGCCAGAGTACGAGTCTAAGACCTTAGCTATTAGGCCAGAGTAAGAGTTAAGACCTTAACCTGTAGGCCATAGTAAGTGTTAAGACCTTAACCAGAAGGCCAGAGTAAGAGTTAAGACCTTAACCAGAAGGCCAGAGTAAGAGTTAAGACCTTAACCAGTAGGCCAGAGTATGAGTCTAAGACCTTAACCATTAGGCGAGAGTATGAGTCTAAGACCTTAGCTATTAGGACATAATACGAGTCTAAGACCTTAGCTATTAGGCCAGAGTAAGAGTTAGGACCTTAACCAGTAGGCCAGAGTAAGAGTTTAGACCTAAACCAGTAGGCCAGAGTAAGAGTTAAGACCTTAGCTATTAGGCCAGAGTAAGAGTTAAGACCTTAACCTGTAGGCCATAGTACAAGTCTAAGACCTTAATCTGTAGGCCAGAGTATGAGTCTAAGACCTTAGCTATTAGGCCAGAGTACCAGTCTAAGACCTTCGCTATTAAGCCAGAGTAAGAGTTAATACCTTAACCAGTAGGCCAGAGTAAGAGTTAAGACCTTAACCAATAGGCAAGAGTACGAGTCTAAGACCTTAGCTATTAGGCCAGAGTAAGAATTTAGACCTTAATCATTAGGCCATAGTACGAGTCTAAGACCTTAATCTGTAGGCCAGAGTATGAGTCTAAGTCCTTAGCTATTAGGCCAGAGTACCAGTCTAAGACCTTCGCTATTAGGCCAGAGTAAGAGTTAATACCTTAACCAGTAGGCCAGAGTAAGAGTTAAGACCTTAACCAGTAGGCCAGAGTAAGAGTTAAGACCTTAGCTATTAGGCCAGAGTAAGAGTTAAGACCTTAACCATTAGGCCAGTGTACGAGACTAAGACCTTAGCTATTAGGCCAGAGTACGAGTCTAAGACCTTAGCTATTAGGCCAGAGTAAGAGTTAAGACCTTAACCATTAGGCCAGAGTACGAGTCTAAGACCTTAGCTATTAGGCCAGAGTAAGAGTTAAGACCGTAACCAGTAGGCCAGAGTACGAGTCTAAGACCTTAGCTATTAGGCCAGAGTAAGAGTTAAGACCTTAAACAGTAGGCCAGAGTAAGAGTTAAGACCCTAACCATTAGGCCAGAGTACGAGTCTAAGACCTTAGCTATTAGGCCAGAGTACGAGTCTAAGACCTTAGCTATTAGGCCAGAGTAAGAGTTAAGACCCTAGCTATTAGGCCAGAGTAAGAGTTAAGACCTTAACCATTAGGCCAGAGTACGAGTCTAAGACCTTAGCTATTATGCCAGAGTAAGGGTAAAGACCTTAACCAGTAGGCCAGATTACGAGTCTAAGACCTTAACCATTAGGCCAGAGTACGAGTCTAAGACCTTAGCTATTAGACCAGAGTAAGAGTTAAAGACCTTAACAAGTAGGCCAGAGTAAGAGTTAAGACCTTACCCATTAGGCCAGAGTACGAGTCTAAGACCTTAGCTATTAGGCCAGAGTAAGAGTTAAGACCTTAGCTATTAGGCCAGAGTAAGCGTTAAGACCTTAGCTATTAGGCCAGAGTAAGAGTTAAGACCTTAACCAGTAGGCCAGAGTAAGAGTTAAGACCTTAACCATTAGGCCAGAGTACGAGTCTAAGACCTTAGCTATTAGGCCAGAGTAAGAGTTACGACCTTAACCATTAGGCCAGAGTACAAATCTAAGATCTTAGCTATTAGGCCAGAGTAAGAGTTAAGACCTTAACCAGTAGGCCAGAGTAAGAGTTAAGACCTTAACCATTAGGCCAGAGTACGAGTCTAAGACCTTAGCTATTAGGCCAGAGTAAGAGTTAAGATCTTAGCTATTAGGACAGAGTAAGAGTTGAGACCTTAGCTATTAGGCCAGAGTAAGAGTTAAGACCTTAACCAGTAGGCCAGAGTACGAGTCTAAGACCTTAGCTATTAGGCCAGAGTAAGAGTTAAGACCTTAGCTATTAGGCCAGAGTAACAGTTAAGACCTTAACCAGTAGCCAGAGTAAGAGGTAAGACCTTAACCATCAGGCCAGAGTACGAGTCTAAGACCCTAGCTATTAGGCCAGAGTAAGGGTAAAGACCTTAACCAGTAGGCCAGAGTAAGAGTTAAGACCTTAAGCTGTAGGCCAGAGTACAAGTCTAAGACCTTAGCTATTAGGCCAGAGTACGAGTCTAAGACCTTAGCTATTAGGCCAGAGTAAGAGTTAAGACCTTAACCAGTAGGCCAGAGTACGAAGCTAAGACCTTAGCTATTAGGCCAGAGTAAGAGTTAAGACCTTAGCTATTAGGCCAGAGTAAAAGTTAAGACCTTAACCATTAGGCCAGAGTACGAGTCTAGGACCTTAGCTATTAGGCCAGAGTACGAGTTAAAACCTTAGCTATTAGGCCAGAGTAGGAGTTAAAAGCTTAACCATTAGACCAGAGTACGAGTCTAAGACCATAGCTATTAGGCCAGAGTACGAGTCAAAGACCTTAGCTATTAGGCCAGAGTAAGAGTTAAGACCTTAACCAGTAGGCCAGAGTAAGAGTTAAGACCTTAACCAATAAGCCAGAGTACGAGTCTAGGACCTTAGCTATTAGGCCAGAGTACGAGTCTAAGACCTTAGCTATTAGGCCAGAGTACGAGTCTAAGACCTTAACCAGTAGGCCACAAGTAAGAGTTAAGACCTTAACCTGTAGGCCATAGTAAGAGTTAAGTCCTTAACCAGTAGGCCAGAGTAAGAGTTAAGACCTTAACCTGTACACCATAGCACAAGTCTAAGACCTTAGCTATTAGGCCAGCGTAAGAGTTAAGACCTTAACCAGTAGGCCAGCATAAGAGTTAAGACCTTAGCTATTAGGCCAGAGTAAGAGTTAATACCTTAACCAGTAGGCCAGAGTACGAGTCTAAGACCTTAGCTATTAGGCCAGAGTAAGAGTTAAGACCTTAGCTATTAGGCCAGAGTAAGAGTTAGGACCTTAAGCATTAGGCCAGAGTACGAGTCTAAGACCTTAGCTATTAGGCCAGCGTAAGAGTTAAGACCTTAACCAGTAGGCCAGAGTACGAGTCTAAGACCTTAGCTATTAAGCCAGAGTAAGAGTTAAGACCTTAGCTATTAGGCCAGAGTACGAGTCTAAGACCTTAACCATTAGGCCAGAGTATGAGTCTAAGACCTTAGCTATTAGGACATAATACGAGTCTAAGACCTTAGCTATTAGACCAGAGTAAGAGTTAAGACCTTAACCAGTAGGCCAGAGTAAGAGTTAAGACCTTAACCAGTAGGCCAGAGTAAGAGTTAAGACCTTAATCTGTAGGCCATAGTACGAGTCCAAGACCTTAGCTATTAGGCCAGAGTGAAAGTTAAGACCTTAACTAGTAGGCCAGAGTATGAGTCTAAGACCTTAACCATTAGGCCAGAGTATGAGTCTAAGACCTTAGCTATTAGGACATAATACGAGACTAAGACCTTAGCTATTAGACCAGAGTAAGAGTTAAGACCTTAACCAGTAGGCCAGAGTAAGAGTTAAGACCTTAACCAGTAGGCCAGAGTAAGAACTAAGACCTTAGCTATTAGGCCAGAGTAAGAGTTAAGACCTTAACCTGTAGGCCATAGTACGAGTCTAAGACCTTAATCTGTAGGCCAGAGTATGAGTCTAAGACCTTAGCTATTAGGCCAGAGTACGAGTCTAAGACCTTACCTATTAGTCCAGAGTAAATGTTAATACCTTAACCAGTAGGCCAGAGTAAGAGTTAAGACCTTAACCAGTAGGCCAGAGTAAGAGTTAAGACCTTAACCTGTAGGCCATAGTAAGAGTTAAGACCTTAACCAGTAGGCCAGAGTAAGAGTTAATACCTTAACCTGTAGGCCATAGCACAAGTCTAAGACCTTAGCTATTAGGCCAGAGTAAGAGTTAAGACCTTAACCAGTAGGCCAGAGTAAGAGTTAAGACCTTAACCATTAGGCCAGAGTACGAGTCTAGGACCATAGCTATTAGGCCAGAGTAAGAGTTAAGACCTTAAGCATTAGGCCAGAGTACGAGTCTAAGACCTTAGCTATTAGACCAGAGTAAGAGTTAAGACCTTAACCAGTAGTTCAGAGTAAGAGTTAAGACCTTAACCAGTAGTCCACAGTACGAGTCTAAGACCTTAGCTATTAAGCCAGAGTAAGAGTTAAGACCTTAGCTATTAGGCCAGAGTAAGAGTTAAGACCTTAACCAGTAGGCCAGAGTAAGAGTTAAGACCTTAACCTGTAGGCCATAGTAAGAGTTAAGACCTTAACCAGAAGGCCAGAGTCCGAGTTAAGACCTTAATCTGTAGGCCATAGTACGAGTCCAAGACCTTAGCTATTAGGCCAGAGTAAGAGTTAAGACCTTAACCAGTAGGCCAGAGTACGAGTCTAAGACCTTAACCATTAGGCCAGAGTATGAGTCTAAGACCTTAGCTATTAGAACATAATACGAGTCTAAGACCTTAGCTATTAGGCCAGAGTAAGAGTTAAGACCTTAACCAGTAGGCCAGAGTAAGAGTTCAGACCTTAGCTATTAGGCCAGAGTAAGAGTTAATACCTTAACCTGTAGGCCATAGTACGACTCTAAGACCTTAATCTGTAGGCCAGAGTATGAGTCTAAGACCTTAGCTATTAGGCCAAAGTACGAGTCTAAGACCTTAGCTATTAGGCCAGAGTAAGAGTTAATACCTTAACCAGTAGGCCAGAGTACGAGTTTAAGACCTTAGCTATTAGGCCAGAGTAAGAGTTAAGACCTTAACCAGTAGGCCAGAGTAAGAATTAAGACCTTAACCTGTAGGCCATAGTAAGAGTTAAGACCTTAACCAGTAGGCCAGAGTAAGAGTTAAGACCTTAACCAGTAGGCCAGAGTACGAGTCTAAGACCTTAGCTGTTAGGCCAGAGTAAGAGTTAAGACCTTAAGCATTAGGCCAGAGTACGAGTCTAAGACCTTAGCTATTAGGCCAGAGTAAGAGTTAAGACCTTAACCCTTAAGCCAGAGTACGAGTCTAAGACCTTAGCTATTAGGCCAGAGTACGAGTTAAGACCTGAACCAGTAGGCCAGAGTAAGAGTTAAGACCTTAGCTATTAGGCCAGAGTAAGTGTTAAGACCTTCACCAGTAGGCCAGAGTAAGAGTTAAGACCTTAACCAGTAGGCCGCAGTACGAGTCTAAGACCTTAGCTATTAGGCCAGAGTAAGAGTTAAGACCTTAACCAGTAGGCCAGAGTAAGAATTAAGACCTTAATCTGTAGGCCATAGTATGAGTCTAAGACCTTAGCTATTAGGCCAGAGTAAGAGTTAAGGCCTTAACCATTAGGCCAGAGTACGATTCTAAGACCTTAGCTATTAGGACATTATATGAGTCTAAGACCTTAGCTATTAGGACATTATATGAGTCTAAGACTTTAGCTATTAGGCCAGAGTAAGAGTTAAGACCTTAACCAGTAGGCCAGAGTAAGAGTTAAGACCTTAACCTGTAGGCCATAGTAAGAGTTAAGACCTTAACCAGAAGGCCAGAGTAAGAGTTAAGACCTTAATCTGTAGGCCATAGTATGAGTCCAAGACCTTAGCTATTAGGCCAGAGTGAGAGTTAAGACCTTAACTAGTAGGCCAGAGTATGATTCTAAGACCTTAGCTATTAGGACATAATACGAGTCTAAGACCTTAGCTATTAGACCAGAGTAAGAGTTAAGACCTTAACCAGTAGGCCTGAGTAAGAGTTAAGACCTTAACCAGTAGGCCAGAGTAAGAACTAAGACCTTAGCTATTAGGCCAGCGTAAGAGTTAATACCTTAACCAGTAGGCCAGCATAAGAGTTAAGACCTTAGCTATTAGGCCAGAGTAAGAGTTAATACCTTAACCAGTAGGCCAGAGTACGAGTCTAAGACCTTAGCTATTAGGCCAGAGTAAGAGTTAAGACCTTAGCTATTAGGCCAGAGTAAGAGTTAGGACCTTAAGCATTAGGCCAGAGTACGAGTCTAAGACCTTAGCTATTAGGCCAGCGTAAGAGTTAAGACCTTAACCAGTAGGCCAGAGTACGAGTCTAAGACCTTAGCTATTAAGCCAGAGTAAGAGTTAAGACCTTAGCTATTAGGCCAGAGTACGAGTCTAAGACCTTAGCTATTAGGCCAGAGTAAGAGTTAAGACCTTAACCATTAGGCCAGAGTACGAGTCTAAGACCTTAGCTATTAGGCCAGAGTAAGAGTTAAGACCTTAACCAGAAGGCCAGAGTAAGAGTTAAGACCTTAATCTGTAGGCCATAGTACGAGTCCAAGACCTTAGCTATTAGGCCAGAGTGAGAGTTAAGACCTTAACTAGTAGGCCAGAGTATGAGTCTAAGACCTTAACCATTAGGCCAGAGTATGAGTCTAAGACCTTAGCTATTAGGACATAATACGAGTCTAAGACCTTAGCTATTGGACCAGAGTAAGAGTTAAGACCTTAACCAGTAGGCCAGAGTAAGAGTTAAGACCTTAACCAGTAGGCCAGAGTAAGAACTAAGACCTTAGCTATTAGGCCAGAGTAAGAGTTAAGACCTTAACCTGTAGGCCATAGTACGAGTCTAAGACCTTAATCTGTAGGCCAGAGTATGAGTCTAAGACCTTAGCTATTAGGCCAGAGTACGAGTCTAAGACCTTACCTATTAGTCCAGAGTAAGTGTTAATACCTTAACCAGTAGGCCAGAGTAAGAGTTAAGACCTTAACCAGAAGGCCAGAGTAAGAGTTAAGACCTTAACCTGTAGGCCATAGTAAGAGTTACGACCTTAACCAGTAGGCCAGAGTAAGAGTTAAGACCTTAACCTGTAGGCCATAGCACAAGTCTAAAACCTTAGCTATTAGGCCAGAGTAAGAGTTAAGACCTTAACCATTAGGCCAGAGTACGAGTCTAAGACCTTAGCTATTAGGCCAGAGTAAGAGTTAAGACCTTAACCATTAGGCCAGAGTACGTGTCTAAGACCTGAGCTATTAGGCCAGAGTAATAGTTAAAACCTTATCCAGTAGGCCAGAGTAAGAGTTAAGACCTTAGCTATTAGGCCAGAGTAAGAGTTAAGATCTTAACCATTAGGCCAGAGTTGGAGTCTAAGACCTTAGCTATTAGGCCAGAGTAAGTTTTAAGACTTTAGCTATTAGGCCAGAGTAAGAGTTAAGACCTTAACCATTAGGCCAGAGTACGAGTCTAAGACCTTAGCTTTTAGGTCAGAGCAAGAGTTTAGACCTTAACCATTAGGCCAGAGAACGAGTCTAAGACCTTAGCTATTAGGCCAGAGTAAGAGTTAAGACCTGAACAAGTAGGCCAGAGTAAGAGTTAAGACCTTAACCTATAGGCCATAGCAAGAGTTAAAACCTTAACCAGTAGGCCAGAGTAAGAGTTAAGACCTTAACCTGTAGGCCATAGCACGAGTCTAAGACCTTAGCTATTAGGCCAGAGTAAGAGTTAAGACCTTAACCAGTAGGCCAGTGTACGAGTCTAAGACCTTAGCTAGTAGGCCAGAGTAAGAGTTAAGACCTTAACCAGTAGGCCAGAGTAAGAGTTAAGACCTTAACCAGTAGGGCAGAGTACGAGTCTAAGACCTTAGCTATTAGGCCAGAGTAAGAGTTAAGACCTTAACCATTAGGCCAGAGTACGTGTCTAAGACCTTAGCTATTAGGCCAGAGTAAGAGTTAAGATCTTAACCATTAGGCCAGAGCACGAGTCTAAGACCTTAGATATTAGGCCAGAGTAAGTGTTAAGACCTTCACCAGTAGGCCAGAGTATGAGTCTAAGACCTTAGCTATTAGGCCAGAGTAAGAGTTAAGACCTTAACCAGTAGGCCAGAGTAAGAGTTAAGACCTTAACCAGTAGGCCACAGTATGAGTCTAAGACCTTAGCTATTAGGCCAGAGTAAGAGTTAAGACCTTAAGCATTAGGCCAGAGTACGAGTCTAAGACCTTAGCTATTAGACCAGAGTAAGAGTTAAGACCTTAACCAGTAGTCCACAGTACGAGTCTAAGACCTTAGCTATTAAGCCAGAGTAAGAGTTAAGACCTTAGCTATTAGGCCAGAGTAAGAGTTAAGACCTTAACCAGTAGGCCAGAGTAAGAGTTAAGACCTTAACCTGTAGGCCATAGTAAGAGTTAAGACCTTAACCAGAAGGCCAGAGTCAGAGTTAAGACCTTAATCTGTAGGCCATAGTACGAGTCCAAGACCTTAGCTATTAGGCCAGAGTAAGAGTTTAGCCCTTAATCATTAGGCCAGAGTACGAGTCTAAGACCTTAGCTATTAGGCCAGAGTAGGAGTTAAGACCTTAACCAGTAGGCCAGAGTAAGAGTTAAGACCTTAACCAGTAGGCCAGAGTAAGAATTAAGACCTTAACCTGTAGGCCATAGTAAGAGTTAAGACCTTAACCAGTAGGCCAGTGTAAGAGTTAAGACCTTAACCTGTAGGCCATAGCACAAGTCTAAGACCTTAGCTGTTAGGCCAGAGTAAGAGTTAAGACCTTAACCATTATGCCAGAGTACGATTCTAAGACCTTAGCTATTAGGCCAGAGTAAGAGTTAAGACCTTAACCATTAGGCCAGAGTAAGAGTCAAGACCTTAACCAGTAGGCCAGAGTAAGAGTTAAGACCTTAGCTATTAGGCCAGAGTAACAGTTAAGACCTTAACCAGTAGGCCAGAGTACGAGTCTAAGACCTTAGCTATTAGGCCAGAGTACGAGTCTAAGACCTTAGCTATTAGGCCAGAGTAAAAGTTAAGACCTGAACAAGTAGGCCAGAGTAAGAGTTAAGACCTTAACCAGTAGGCCATAGCAAGAGTCAAGACCTTAACCAGTAGGCCACAGTACGAGTCTAAGACCTTAGCTATTAAGCCAGAGTAAGAGTTAAGACCTTAGCTATTAAGCCAGAGTAAAAGTTAAGACCTTAACCATTAGGCCAGAGTACGAGTCTAAGACCTTAGCTATTAGGCCAGAGTAAGAGTTAAGACCTTAACCTGTAGGCCATAGTAAGTGTTAAGACCTTAACCAGAAGGCCAGAGTAAGAGTTAAGACCTTAACCAGAAGGCCAGAGTAAGAGTTAAGACCTTAACCAGTAGGCCAGAGTATGAGTCTAAGACCTTAACCATTAGGCGAGAGTATGAGTCTAAGACCTTAGCTATTAGGACATAATACGAGTCTAAGACCTTAGCTATTAGGCCAGAGTAAGAGTTAGGACCTTAACCAGTAGGCCAGAGTAAGAGTTTAGACCTAAACCAGTAGGCCAGAGTAAGAGTTAAGACCTTAGCTATTAGGCCAGAGTAAGAGTTAAGACCTTAACCTGTAGGCCATAGTACAAGTCTAAGACCTTAATCTGTAGGCCAGAGTATGAGTCTAAGACCTTAGCTATTAGGCCAGAGTACCAGTCTAAGACCTTCGCTATTAAGCCAGAGTAAGAGTTAATACCTTAACCAGTAGGCCAGAGTAAGAGTTAAGACCTTAACCAATAGGCAAGAGTACGAGTCTAAGACCTTAGCTATTAGGCCAGAGTAAGAATTTAGACCTTAATCATTAGGCCATAGTACGAGTCTAAGACCTTAATCTGTCGGCCAGAGTATGAGTCTAAGTCCTTAGCTATTAGGCCAGAGTACCAGTCTAAGACCTTCGCTATTAGGCCAGAGTAAGAGTTAATACCTTAACCAGTAGGCCAGAGTAAGAGTTAAGACCTTAACCAGTAGGCCAGAGTAAGAGTTAAGACCTTAGCTATTAGGCCAGAGTAAGAGTTAAGACCTTAACCATTAGGCCAGTGTACGAGACTAAGACCTTAGCTATTAGGCCAGAGTACGAGTCTAAGACCTTAGCTATTAGGCCAGAGTAAGAGTTAAGACCTTAACCATTAGGCCAGAGTACGAGTCTAAGACCTTAGCTATTAGGCCAGAGTAAGAGTTAAGACCGTAACCAGTAGGCCAGAGTACGAGTCTAAGACCTTAGCTATTAGGCCAGAGTAAGAGTTAAGACCTTAAACAGTAGGCCAGAGTAAGAGTTAAGACCCTAACCATTAGGCCAGAGTACGAGTCTAAGACCTTAGCTATTAGGCCAGAGTACGAGTCTAAGACCTTAGCTATTAGGCCAGAGTAAGAGTTAAGACCCTAGCTATTAGGCCAGAGTAAGAGTTAAGACCTTAACCATTAGGCCAGAGTACGAGTCTAAGACCTTAGCTATTATGCCAGAGTAAGGGTAAAGACCTTAACCAGTAGGCCAGAGTAAGAGTTAATACCTTAACCATTAGGTCAGAGTACGAGTCTAAGACCTTAGCTATTAGGCCAGAGTAAGAGTTAAGACCTTAGCTATTAGGCCAGAGTAAGAGTTAAGACCGTAACCAGTAGGCCAGAGTACGAGTCTAAGACCTTAGCTATTAGGCCAGAGTAAGAGTTAAGACCTTAACCAGTAGGCCAGAGTAAGAGTTAAGACCCTAACCATTAGGCCAGAGTACGAGTCTAAGACCTTAGCTATTAGGCCAGAGTACGAGTCTAAGACCTTAGCTATTAGGCCAGAGTAAGAGTTAAGACCTTAACCAGTAGGCCAGAGTAAGAGTTAAGACCTTAACCAGTAGGCCAGAGGACGAGGCTACGACCTTAGCTATTAGGCCAGAGTAAGAGTTAAAACTTTAGCTATTAGGCCAGAGTAAAAGTTAAGACCTTAACCATTAGGCCACAGTACGAGTCTAAGACCTTAGCTATTAGGCCAGAGTAAGAGTTAAGACCTTAACCATTAGGCCAGAGTACGAGTCTAAGACCTTAGTTATTAGAGTAGAGTAAGCGTTAAGACCTTAACCATTAGGCCAGAGTACGAGTTAAGACCTTAACCAGTAGGCCAGAGTACGAAGCTAAGACCTTAGCTATTAGGCCAGAGTAAGAGTTAAGACCTTAGCTATTAGGCCAGAGTAAAAGTTAAGACCTTAACCATTAGGCCAGAGTACGAGTCTAGGGCCTTAGTTATTAGGCCAGAGTACGAGTCTAAGACCTTAGCTATTAGGCCAGAGTAAGAGTTAAAACCTTAGCTATTAGGCCAGAGTAGGAGTTAATAGCTTAACCATTAGACCAGAGTACGAGTCTAAGACCATAGCTATTAGGCCAGAGTACGAGTCTAAGACCTTAGCTATTAGGCCAGAGTAAGAGTTAAGACCTTAACCAGTAGGCCAGAGTAAGAGTTAAGACCTTAACCAATAAGCCAGAGTACGAGTCTAACACCTTAGCTATTAGTCCAAGGTAAGAGTTAAGACCTTAGCTATTAGGCTAGAGTAAAAGTTAAGACCTTAACCATTAGGCCAGAGTACGAGTCTAGGACCTTAGCTATTAGGCCAGAGTACGAGTCTAAGACCTTAGCAATTAGGCCAGAGTAAGAGTTAAGACCTTAGCTATTAGGCCAGAGTAAGAGTTAAGACCGTAACCAGTAGGCCAGAGTACGAGTCTAAGACCTTAGCTATTAGGCCAGAGTAAGAGTTAAGACCTTAAACAGTAGGCCAGAATAAGAGTTAAGACCCTAACCATTAGGCCAGAGTACGAGTCTAAGACCTTAGCTATTAGGCCAGAGTACGAGTCTAAGACCTTAGCTATTAGGCCAGAGTAAGAGTTAAGACCTTAACCAGTAGGCCAGAGTAAGAGTTAAGACCTTCACCAGTAGGCCAGAGGACGAGGCTAAGACCTTAGCTATTAGGCCAGAGTAAGAGTTAAAACTTTAGCTATTAGGCCAGAGTAAAAGTTAAGACCTTAACCATTAGGCCACAGTACGAGTCTAAGACCTTAGCTATTAGGCCAGAGTAAGAGTTAAGACCTTAACCATTAGGCCAGAGTACGAGTATAAGACCTTAGCTATTAGGCCAGAGTACGAGTCTAAGACCTTAGTTATTAGAGTAGAGTAAGCGTTAAGACCTTAACCATTAGGCCAGAGTACGAGTTAAGACCTTAACCAGTAGGCCAGAGTACGAAGCTAAGACCTTAGCTATTAGGCCAGAGTAAGAGTTAAGACCTTAGCTATTAGGCCAGAGTAAAAGTTAAGACCTTAACCATTAGGCCAGAGTACGAGTCTAGGACCTTAGCTATTAGGCCAGAGTACGAGTTAAAACCTTAGCTATTAGGCCAGAGTAGGAGTTAAAAGCTTAACCATTAGACCAGAGTACGAGTCTAAGACCATAGCTATTAGGCCAGAGTACGAGTCTAAGACCTTAGCTATTAGGCCAGAGTAAGAGTTAAGACCTTAACCAGTAGGCCAGAGTAAGAGTTAAGACCTTAACCAATAAGCCAGAGTACGAGTCTAGGACCTTACCTATTAGGCCAGAGTACGAGTCTAAGACCTTAGCTATTAGGCCAGAGTACGAGTCTAAGACCTTAACCAGTAGGCCAGAGTAAGAGTTAAGACCTTAACCTGTAGGCCATAGTAAGAGTTAAGTCCTTAACCAGTAGGCCAGAGTAAGAGTTAAGACCTTAACCTGTACACCATAGCACAAGTCTAAGACCTTAGCTATTAGGCCAGCGTAAGAGTTAAGACCTTAACCAGTAGGCCAGCATAAGAGTTAAGACCTTAGCTATTAGGCCAGAGTAAGAGTTAATACCTTAACCAGTAGGCCAGAGTACGAGTCTAAGACCTTAGCTATTAGGCCAGAGTAAGAGTTAAGACCTTAGCTATTAGGCCAGAGTAAGAGTTAGGACCTTAAGCATTAGGCCAGAGTACGAGTCTAAGACCTTAGCTATTAGGCCAGCGTAAGAGTTAAGACCTTAACCAGTAGGCCAGAGTACGAGTCTAAGACCTTAGCTATTAAGCCAGAGTAAGAGTTAAGACCTTAGCTATTAGGCCAGAGTACGAGTCTAAGACCTTAACCATTAGGCCAGAGTATGAGTCTAAGACCTTAGCTATTAGGACATAATACGAGTCTAAGACCTTAGCTATTAGACCAGAGTAAGAGTTAAGACCTTAACCAGTAGGCCAGAGTAAGAGTTAAGACCTTAACCAGTAGGCCAGAGTAAGAGTTAAGACCTTAATCTGTAGGCCATAGTACGAGTCCAAGACCTTAGCTATTAGGCCAGAGTGAAAGTTAAGACCTTAACTAGTAGGCCAGAGTATGAGTCTAAGACCTTAACCATTAGGCCAGAGTATGAGTCTAAGACCTTAGCTATTAGGACATAATACGAGTCTAAGACCTTAGCTATTAGACCAGAGTAAGAGTTAAGACCTTAACCAGTAGGCCAGAGTAAGAGTTAAGACCTTAACCAGTAGGCCAGAGTAAGAACTAAGACCTTAGCTATTAGGCCAGAGTAAGAGTTAAGACCTTAACCTGTAGGCCATAGTACGAGTCTAAGACCTTAATCTGTAGGCCAGAGTATGAGTCTAAGACCTTAGCTATTAGGCCAGAGTACGAGTCTAAGACCTTACCTATTAGTCCAGAGTAAATGTTAATACCTTAACCAGTAGGCCAGAGTAAGAGTTAAGACCTTAACCTGTAGGCCATAGTAAGAGTTAAGACCTTAACCAGTAGGCCAGAGTAAGAGTTAATACCTTAACCAGTAGACCAGAGTAAGAGTTAAGACCTTTACCAGTAGGCCAGAGTACGAGTCTAAGACCTTAGCTATTAGGCCAGAGTAAGAGTTAAGACCTTAGCTATTAGGCCAGAGTAAGAGTTAAGACCTTAACCATTAGGCCAGAGTAAGAGTTAAGACCTTAACCAGTAGGCCAGAGTAAGAGTTAAGACCTTAACCAGTAGGCCATAGTACGAGTCTAAGACCTTAGCTATTAGGCCAGAGTAAGAGTTAAGACCTTAACCAGTAGGCCAGAGTACGAGTCTAAGACCTTAGCTATTAGGCCAGAGTAAGAGTCTAAGACCTTAGCTATTAGGCCAGAGTAAGAGTTAAGACCTTAACCAGTAGGCCAGAGTAAGAGTTAAGACCTTAACCTGTAGGCCAAAGTAAGAGTTAAGACCTTAACCTGTAGGCCATAGTACGAGTCTAAGACCTTAGCTATTAGGCCAGAGTAAGAGTTAAGACCTTAGCTATTAGGCCAGAGTATGAGTCTAAGACCTTAGCTATTAGGCCAGAGTAACAGTTAAGACCTTAGCTATTAGGCTAGAGTAAGAGTTAAGACCTTAACCAGTAGGCCAGAGTAACAGTTAAGACCTTAACCAGTAGGCCAGAGTTCGAGTCTAAGACCTTAGCTATTAGGCCAGAGTAAGAGTTAAGACCTTAGCTATTAGGCCAGAGTAAGAGTTAAGACCTTAACCAATAGGCCAGAGTAAGAGTTAAGACCTTAACCAGTAGGCCATAGTATGAGTCTCAGACCTTAGCTATTAGGCCAGAGTAAGAGTTAAGACCTTAACCAGTAGGCCAGAGTACGAGTCTAAGACCTTAGCTATTAGGCCAGAGTAAGAGTCTAAGACCTTAGCTATTAGGCCAGAGTAAGAGTTAAGACCTTAGCTATTAGGCCAGAGTAAGAGTTAAGACCTTAACCAGTAGGCAAGAGTAAGAGTTAAGACCTTAACCAGTAGGCCAGAGTAAGAGTTAAGACCTTAACCTGTAGGCCATAGTACGAGTCTAAGACCTTAGCTATTAGGCCAGAGTAAGAGTTAAGACCTTAGCTATTAGGCCAGAGTATGAGTCTAAGACCTTAGCTATTAGGCCAGAGTAAGAGTTAAGACCTTGGCTATTAGGCCAGAGTAAGAGTTAAGACCTTAGCTATTAGGCCAGAGTGAGAGTTAAGACCTTAACCAGTAGGCCAGAGTAAGAGTTAAGACCTTAAGCTGTAGACCATAGTACGAGTCTAAGACCTTAGCTTTTAGGCCAGACTAAGTGTTAAGACCTTAACCAGTAGGCCAGAGTAAGAGTTAATACCTTAACCAGTAGACCAGAGTAAGAGTTAAGACCATTACCAGTAGGCCAGAGTATGAGTCTAAGACCTTAGCTATTAGGCCAGAGTAAGAGTTAAGACCTTAACCAATAGGCCAGAGTAAGAGTTAAGACCTTAACCAGTAGACCATAGTACGAGTCTAAGACCTTAGCTTTTAGGCCAGACTAAGTGTTAAGACCTTAACCAGTAGGCCAGAGTAAGAGTTAATACCTTAACCAGTAGACCAGAGTAAGAGTTAAGACCTTAACCAGTAGGCCAGAGTACGAGTCTAAGACCTTAGCTATTAGGCCAGAGTAAGAGTTAAGACCTTAACCTGTGCCATAGTACGAGACTAAGACCTTAGCTATTAGGACAGAGTAAGAGTTAAGACCTTAACCAGTAGGCCAGAGTACGAGTATAAGACCTTAGCTATTAGGCCAGAGTAAGAGTTAAGATCTTAGCTATTAGGCCAGAGTAAGAGTTAAGACCTTAACCTGTAGGCCATAGTACGAGTCTAAGACCTTAGTTATTAGGCCAGAGTAAGAGTTAAGACCTTAGCTATTAGGCCAGAGTACAAGTCTAAGACCTTAGCTATTAGGCCAGAGTAAGCGTTAAGACCTTAACCAGTAGGCCAGAGTACTAGTCTAAGACCTTAGCTATTAGTCCAGAGTAAGAGTTAAGACCTTAACCTGTAGGCCAGAGTACGAGTCTAAGACCTTAGCTATTAGGCCAGAGTAAGAGTTAAGACCTTAGCTATTAGGCCAGAGTAAGAGTTAAGACCTTAACCATTAGGCCAGAGTAAGAGTTAAGACCTTAACCAGTAGGCCAGAGTACGAGTCTAAGACCTTAGCTATTAGGCCAGGGTAAGAGTTAAGACCTTAGCTATTAGGCCAGAGTAAGAGTTAAAACTTTAGCTATTAGGCCAGAGTAAAAGTTAAGACCTTAACCATTAGGCCACAGTACGAGTCTAAGACCTTAGCTATTAGGCCAGAGTAAGAGTTAAGACCTTAACCATTAGGCCAGAGTACGAGTATAAGACCTTAGCTATTAGGCCAGAGTACGAGTCTAAGACCTTAGTTATTAGAGTAGAGTAAGCGTTAAGACCTTAACCATTAGGCCAGAGTACGAGTTAAGACCTTAACCAGTAGGCCAGAGTACGAAGCTAAGACCTTAGCTATTAGGCCAGAGTAAGAGTTAAGACCTTAGCTATTAGGCCAGAGTAAAAGTTAAGACCTTAACCATTAGGCCAGAGTACGAGTCTAGGACCTTAGCTATTAGGCCAGAGTACGAGTTAAAACCTTAGCTATTAGGCCAGAGTAGGAGTTAAAAGCTTAACCATTAGACCAGAGTACGAGTCTAAGACCATAGCTATTAGGCCAGAGTACGAGTCTAAGACCTTAGCTATTAGGCCAGAGTAAGAGTTAAGACCTTAACCAGTAGGCCAGAGTAAGAGTTAAGACCTTAACCAATAAGCCAGAGTACGAGTCTAGGACCTTACCTATTAGGCCAGAGTACGAGTCTAAGACCTTAGCTATTAGGCCAGAGTACGAGTCTAAGACCTTAACCAGTAGGCCAGAGTAAGAGTTAAGACCTTAACCTGTAGGCCATAGTAAGAGTTAAGTCCTTAACCAGTAGGCCAGAGTAAGAGTTAAGACCTTAACCTGTACACCATAGCACAAGTCTAAGACCTTAGCTATTAGGCCAGCGTAAGAGTTAAGACCTTAACCAGTAGGCCAGCATAAGAGTTAAGACCTTAGCTATTAGGCCAGAGTAAGAGTTAATACCTTAACCAGTAGGCCAGAGTACGAGTCTAAGACCTTAGCTATTAGGCCAGAGTAAGAGTTAAGACCTTAGCTATTAGGCCAGAGTAAGAGTTAGGACCTTAAGCATTAGGCCAGAGTACGAGTCTAAGACCTTAGCTATTAGGCCAGCGTAAGAGTTAAGACCTTAACCAGTAGGCCAGAGTACGAGTCTAAGACCTTAGCTATTAAGCCAGAGTAAGAGTTAAGACCTTAGCTATTAGGCCAGAGTACGAGTCTAAGACCTTAACCATTAGGCCAGAGTATGAGTCTAAGACCTTAGCTATTAGGACATAATACGAGTCTAAGACCTTAGCTATTAGACCAGAGTAAGAGTTAAGACCTTAACCAGTAGGCCAGAGTAAGAGTTAAGACCTTAACCAGTAGGCCAGAGTAAGAGTTAAGACCTTAATCTGTAGGCCATAGTACGAGTCCAAGACCTTAGCTATTAGGCCAGAGTGAAAGTTAAGACCTTAACTAGTAGGCCAGAGTATGAGTCTAAGACCTTAACCATTAGGCCAGAGTATGAGTCTAAGACCTTAGCTATTAGGACATAATACGAGTCTAAGACCTTAGCTATTAGACCAGAGTAAGAGTTAAGACCTTAACCAGTAGGCCAGAGTAAGAGTTAAGACCTTAACCAGTAGGCCAGAGTAAGAACTAAGACCTTAGCTATTAGGCCAGAGTAAGAGTTAAGACCTTAACCTGTAGGCCATAGTACGAGTCTAAGACCTTAATCTGTAGGCCAGAGTATGAGTCTAAGACCTTAGCTATTAGGCCAGAGTACGAGTCTAAGACCTTACCTATTAGTCCAGAGTAAATGTTAATACCTTAACCAGTAGGCCAGAGTAAGAGTTAAGACCTTAACCTGTAGGCCATAGTAAGAGTTAAGACCTTAACCAGTAGGCCAGAGTAAGAGTTAATACCTTAACCTGTAGGCCATAGCACAAGTCTAAGACCTTAGCTATTAGGCCAGAGTAAGAGTTAAGACCTTAACCAGTAGGCCAGAGTAAGAGTTAAGACCTTAACCATTAGGCCAGAGTACGAGTCTAGGACCATAGCTATTAGGCCAGAGTAAGAGTTAAGACCTTAAGCATTAGGCCAGAGTACGAGTCTAAGACCTTAGCTATTAGACCAGAGTAAGAGTTAAGACCTTAACCAGTAGTTCAGAGTAAGAGTTAAGACCTTAACCAGTAGTCCACAGTACGAGTCTAAGACCTTAGCTATTAAGCCAGAGTAAGAGTTAAGACCTTAGCTATTAGGCCAGAGTAAGAGTTAAGACCTTAACCAGTAGGCCAGAGTAAGAGTTAAGACCTTAACCTGTAGGCCATAGTAAGAGTTAAGACCTTAACCAGAAGGCCAGAGTCCGAGTTAAGACCTTAATCTGTAGGCCATAGTACGAGTCCAAGACCTTAGCTATTAGGCCAGAGTAAGAGTTAAGACCTTAACCAGTAGGCCAGAGTACGAGTCTAAGACCTTAACCATTAGGCCAGAGTATGAGTCTAAGACCTTAGCTATTAGAACATAATACGAGTCTAAGACCTTAGCTATTAGGCCAGAGTAAGAGTTAAGACCTTAACCAGTAGGCCAGAGTAAGAGTTCAGACCTTAGCTATTAGGCCAGAGTAAGAGTTAATACCTTAACCTGTAGGCCATAGTACGACTCTAAGACCTTAATCTGTAGGCCAGAGTATGAGTCTAAGACCTTAGCTATTAGGCCAAAGTACGAGTCTAAGACCTTAGCTATTAGGCCAGAGTAAGAGTTAATACCTTAACCAGTAGGCCAGAGTACGAGTTTAAGACCTTAGCTATTAGGCCAGAGTAAGAGTTAAGACCTTAACCAGTAGGCCAGAGTAAGAATTAAGACCTTAACCTGTAGGCCATAGTAAGAGTTAAGACCTTAACCAGTAGGCCAGAGTAAGAGTTAAGACCTTAACCAGTAGGCCAGAGTACGAGTCTAAGACCTTAGCTGTTAGGCCAGAGTAAGAGTTAAGACCTTAAGCATTAGGCCAGAGTACGAGTCTAAGACCTTAGCTATTAGGCCAGAGTAAGAGTTAAGACCTTAACCCTTAAGCCAGAGTACGAGTCTAAGACCTTAGCTATTAGGCCAGAGTACGAGTTAAGACCTGAACCAGTAGGCCAGAGTAAGAGTTAAGACCTTAGCTATTAGGCCAGAGTAAGTGTTAAGACCTTCACCAGTAGGCCAGAGTAAGAGTTAAGACCTTAACCAGTAGGCCGCAGTACGAGTCTAAGACCTTAGCTATTAGGCCAGAGTAAGAGTTAAGACCTTAACCAGTAGGCCAGAGTAAGAATTAAGACCTTAATCTGTAGGCCATAGTATGAGTCTAAGACCTTAGCTATTAGGCCAGAGTAAGAGTTAAGGCCTTAACCATTAGGCCAGAGTACGATTCTAAGACCTTAGCTATTAGGACATTATATGAGTCTAAGACTTTAGCTATTAGGCCAGAGTAAGAGTTAAGACCTTAACCAGTAGGCCAGAGTAAGAGTTAAGACCTTAACCTGTAGGCCATAGTAAGAGTTAAGACCTTAACCAGAAGGCCAGAGTAAGAGTTAAGACCTTAATCTGTAGGCCATAGTATGAGTCCAAGACCTTAGCTATTAGGCCAGAGTGAGAGTTAAGACCTTAACTAGTAGGCCAGAGTATGATTCTAAGACCTTAGCTATTAGGACATAATACGAGTCTAAGACCTTAGCTATTAGACCAGAGTAAGAGTTAAGACCTTAACCAGTAGGCCTGAGTAAGAGTTAAGACCTTAACCAGTAGGCCAGAGTAAGAACTAAGACCTTAGCTATTAGGCCAGCGTAAGAGTTAATACCTTAACCAGTAGGCCAGCATAAGAGTTAAGACCTTAGCTATTAGGCCAGAGTAAGAGTTAATACCTTAACCAGTAGGCCAGAGTACGAGTCTAAGACCTTAGCTATTAGGCCAGAGTAAGAGTTAAGACCTTAGCTATTAGGCCAGAGTAAGAGTTAGGACCTTAAGCATTAGGCCAGAGTACGAGTCTAAGACCTTAGCTATTAGGCCAGCGTAAGAGTTAAGACCTTAACCAGTAGGCCAGAGTACGAGTCTAAGACCTTAGCTATTAAGCCAGAGTAAGAGTTAAGACCTTAGCTATTAGGCCAGAGTACGAGTCTAAGACCTTAGCTATTAGGCCAGAGTAAGAGTTAAGACCTTAACCATTAGGCCAGAGTACGAGTCTAAGACCTTAGCTATTAGGCCAGAGTAAGAGTTAAGACCTTAACCAGAAGGCCAGAGTAAGAGTTAAGACCTTAATCTGTAGGCCATAGTACGAGTCCAAGACCTTAGCTATTAGGCCAGAGTGAGAGTTAAGACCTTAACTAGTAGGCCAGAGTATGAGTCTAAGACCTTAACCATTAGGCCAGAGTATGAGTCTAAGACCTTAGCTATTAGGACATAATACGAGTCTAAGACCTTAGCTATTGGACCAGAGTAAGAGTTAAGACCTTAACCAGTAGGCCAGAGTAAGAGTTAAGACCTTAACCAGTAGGCCAGAGTAAGAACTAAGACCTTAGCTATTAGGCCAGAGTAAGAGTTAAGACCTTAACCTGTAGGCCATAGTACGAGTCTAAGACCTTAATCTGTAGGCCAGAGTATGAGTCTAAGACCTTAGCTATTAGGCCAGAGTACGAGTCTAAGACCTTACCTATTAGTCCAGAGTAAGTGTTAATACCTTAACCAGTAGGCCAGAGTAAGAGTTAAGACCTTAACCAGAAGGCCAGAGTAAGAGTTAAGACCTTAACCTGTAGGCCATAGTAAGAGTTACGACCTTAACCAGTAGGCCAGAGTAAGAGTTAAGACCTTAACCTGTAGGCCATAGCACAAGTCTAAGACCTTAGCTATTAGGCCAGAGTAAGAGTTAAGACCTTAACCATTAGGCCAGAGTACGAGTCTAAGACCTTAGCTATTAGGCCAGAGTAAGAGTTAAGACCTTAACCATTAGGCCAGAGTACGTGTCTAAGACCTGAGCTATTAGGCCAGAGTAATAGTTAAAACCTTATCCAGTAGGCCAGAGTAAGAGTTAAGACCTTAGCTATTAGGCCAGAGTAAGAGTTAAGATCTTAACCATTAGGCCAGAGTTGGAGTCTAAGACCTTAGCTATTAGGCCAGAGTAAGTTTTAAGACTTTAGCTATTAGGCCAGAGTAAGAGTTAAGACCTTAACCATTAGGCCAGAGTACGAGTCTAAGACCTTAGCTTTTAGGTCAGAGCAAGAGTTTAGACCTTAACCATTAGGCCAGAGAACGAGTCTAAGACCTTAGCTATTAGGCCAGAGTAAGAGTTAAGACCTGAACAAGTAGGCCAGAGTAAGAGTTAAGACCTTAACCTATAGGCCATAGCAAGAGTTAAAACCTTAACCAGTAGGCCAGAGTAAGAGTTAAGACCTTAACCTGTAGGCCATAGCACGAGTCTAAGACCTTAGCTATTAGGCCAGAGTAAGAGTTAAGACCTTAACCAGTAGGCCAGTGTACGAGTCTAAGACCTTAGCTAGTAGGCCAGAGTAAGAGTTAAGACCTTAACCAGTAGGCCAGAGTAAGAGTTAAGACCTTAACCAGTAGGGCAGAGTACGAGTCTAAGACCTTAGCTATTAGGCCAGAGTAAGAGTTAAGACCTTAACCATTAGGCCAGAGTACGTGTCTAAGACCTTAGCTATTAGGCCAGAGTAAGAGTTAAGATCTTAACCATTAGGCCAGAGCACGAGTCTAAGACCTTAGATATTAGGCCAGAGTAAGTGTTAAGACCTTCACCAGTAGGCCAGAGTACGAGTCTAAGACCTTAGCTATTAAGCCAGAGTAAGAGTTAAGACCTTAGCTATTAGGCCAGAGTAAGAGTTAAGACCTTAACCAGTAGGCCAGAGTACGAGTCTAAGACCTTAGCTATTAGGCCAGAGTAAGAGTTAAGACCTTAGCTATTAGGCCAGATTACGAGTCTAAGACATTTGCTATTAGGCCATAGTAAGAGTTAAGACCTTAACCAGTAGGCCAGAGTAAGAGTTAAGACCTTAACCAGTAGGCCAGAGTAAGAGTTAAGACCTTAGCTATTAGGCCAGAGTAAGAGTTAAGACCTTAACCAGTAGGCCACAGTACGAGTCTAAGACCTTAGCTGTTAGGCCAGAGTAAGAGTTAAGACCTTAAGCATTAGGCCAGAGTACGAGTCTAAGACCTTAGCTATTAGGCCAGAGTAAGAGTTAAGACCTTAGCTATTAGGCCAGAGTACGATTCTAAGACCTTAGCTATTAGGACATTATATGAGTCTAAGACTTTAGCTATTAGGCCAGAGTAAGAGTTAAGACCTTAACCAGTAGGCCAGAGTAAGAGTTAAGACCTTAACCAGTAGGCCAGAGTAAGAGTTAAGACCTTAGCTATTAGGCCAGAGTAAGAGTTAAGACCTTAACCTGTAGGCCATAGTACGAGTCTAGGACCTTAATCTGTAGGCCAGAGTATGAGTCGAAGACCTTAGCTATTAGGCCAGAGTACGAGTCTAAGACCTTAGCTATTAGGCCAGAGTAAGAGTTAAGACCTTAACCATTAGGCCAGAGTACAAGTCTAAGACCTTAACCATTAGGCCAGAGTACGAGTCTAAGACCTTAGCTATTAGTCCAGAGTAAGAGTTAATACCTCAACCAGTAGGCCAGCATAAGAGTTAAGACCTTAGCTATTAGGCCAGAGTAAGTGTTAAGACCTTAACCAGTAGGCCAGAGTATGAGTCTAAGACCTTAGCTATTAGGCCAGAGTAAGAGTTAAGACCTTAACCAGTAGGCCAGAGTAAGAGTTAAGACCTTAACCAGTAGGCCACAGTATGAGTCTAAGACCTTAGCTATTAGGCCAGAGTAAGAGTTAAGACCTTAAGCATTAGGCCAGAGTACGAGTCTAAGACCTTAGCTATTAGACCAGAGTAAGAGTTAAGACCTTAACCAGTAGTCCACAGTACGAGTCTAAGACCTTAGCTATTAAGCCAGAGTAAGAGTTAAGACCTTAGCTATTAGGCCAGAGTAAGAGTTAAGACCTTAACCAGTAGGCCAGAGTAAGAGTTAAGACCTTAACCTGTAGGCCATAGTAAGAGTTAAGACCTTAACCAGAAGGCCAGAGTCAGAGTTAAGACCTTAATCTGTAGGCCATAGTACGAGTCCAAGACCTTAGCTATTAGGCCAGAGTAAGAGTTTAGCCCTTAATCATTAGGCCAGAGTACGAGTCTAAGACCTTAGCTATTAGGCCAGAGTAGGAGTTAAGACCTTAACCAGTAGGCCAGAGTAAGAGTTAAGACCTTAACCAGTAGGCCAGAGTAAGAATTAAGACCTTAACCTGTAGGCCATAGTAAGAGTTAAGACCTTAACCAGTAGGCCAGTGTAAGAGTTAAGACCTTAACCTGTAGGCCATAGCACAAGTCTAAGACCTTAGCTATTAGGCCAGAGTAAGAGTTAAGACCTTAACCATTATGCCAGAGTACGATTCTAAGACCTTAGCTATTAGGCCAGAGTAAGAGTTAAGACCTTAACCATTAGGCCAGAGTAAGAATCAAGACCTTAACCAGTAGGCCAGAGTAAGAGTTAAGACCTTAGCTATTAGGCCAGAGTAACAGTTAAGACCTTAACCAGTAGGCCAGAGTACGAGTCTAAGACCTTAGCTATTAGGCCAGAGTACGAGTCTAAGACCTTAGCTATTAGGCCAGAGTAAGAGTTAAGACCTGAACAAGTAGGCCAGAGTAAGAGTTAAGACCTTAACCAGTAGGCCATAGCAAGAGTCAAGACCTTAACCAGTAGGCCACAGTACGAGTCTAAGACCTTAGCTATTAAGCCAGAGTAAGAGTTAAGACCTTAGCTATTAGGCCAGAGTAAAAGTTAAGACCTTAACCATTAGGCCAGAGTACGAGTCTAAGACCTTAGCTATTAGGCCAGAGTAAGAGTTAAGACCTTAACCTGTAGGCCATAGTAAGTGTTAAGACCTTAACCAGAAGGCCAGAGTAAGAGTTAAGACCTTAACCAGAAGGCCAGAGTAAGAGTTAAGACCTTAGCCAGTAGGCCAGAGTATGAGTCTAAGACCTTAACCATTAGGACATAATACGAGTCTAAGACCTTAGCTATTAGGCCAGAGTAAGAGTTAGGACCTTAACCAGTAGGCCAGAGTAAGAGTTTAGACCTAAACCAGTAGGCCAGAGTAAGAGTTAAGACCTTAGCTATTAGGCCAGAGTAAGAGTTAAGACCTTAACCTGTAGGCCATAGTACAAGTCTAAGACCTTAATCTGTAGGCCAGAGTATGAGTCTAAGACCTTAGCTATTAGGCCAGAGTACCAGTCTAAGACCTTCGCTATTAAGCCAGAGTAAGAGTTAATACCTTAACCAGTAGGCCAGAGTAAGAGTTAAGACCTTAACCAATAGGCAAGAGTACGAGTCTAAGACCTTAGCTATTAGGCCAGAGTAAGAATTTAGACCTTAATCATTAGGCCATAGTACGAGTCTAAGACCTTAATCTGTAGGCCAGAGTATGAGTCTAAGTCCTTAGCTATTAGGCCAGAGTACCAGTCTAAGACCTTAACCAGTAGGCCAGAGTACGAGTCTAAGACCTTAGCTATTAGGCCAGAGTAAGAGTTAAAGACCTTAACAAGTAGGCCAGAGTAAGAGTTAAGACCTTACCCATTAGGCCAGAGTACGAGTCTAAGACCTTAGCTATTAGGCCAGAGTAAGAGTTAAGACCTTAGCTATTAGGCCAGAGTAAGCGTTAAGACCTTATCTATTAGGCCAGAGTAAGAGTTAAGACCTTAACCAGTAGGCCAGAGTAAGAGTTAAGACCTTAACCATTAGGCCAGAGTACGAGTCTAAGACCTTAGCTATTAGGCCAGAGTAAGAGTTACGACCTTAACCATTAGGCCAGAGTACAAATCTAAGATCTTAGCTATTAGGCCAGAGTAAGAGTTAAGACCTTAACCAGTAGGCCAGAGTAAGAGTTAAGACCTTAACCATTAGGCCAGAGTACGAGTCTAAGACCTTAGCTATTAGGCCAGAGTAAGAGTTAAGATCTTAGCTATTAGGACAGAGTAAGAGTTGAGACCTTAGCTATTAGGCCAGAGTAAGAGTTAAGACCTTAACCAGTAGGCCAGAGTACGAGTCTAAGACCTTAGCTATTAGGCCAGAGTAAGAGTTAAGACCTTAGCTATTAGGCCAGAGTAACAGTTAAGACCTTAACCAGTAGCCAGAGTAAGAGGTAAGACCTTAACCATTAGGCCAGAGTACGAGTCTAAGACCCTAGCTATTAGGCCAGAGTAAGGGTAAAGACCTTAACCAGTAGGCCAGAGTAAGAGTTAAGACCTTAAGCTGTAGGCCAGAGTACAAGGCTAAGACCTTAGCTATTAGGCCAGAGTAAGAGTTAAGACCTTAGCTAATAGGCCAGAGTAAAAGTCAAGACCTTAACCATTAGGCCACAGTATGAGTCTAAGGCCTTAGCTATTAGGCCAGAGTAAGAGTTAAGACCTTAACCATTAGGCCAGAGTACGAGTCTAAGACCTTAGCTATTTGGCCAGAGTACGAGTCTAAGACCTTAACCATTAGGCCAGAGTAAGCGTTAAGACCTTAACCAGTAGGCCAGATTACAAGGCTAAGACCTTAGCTATTAGGCCAGAGTAAGAGTTAAGACCTTAGCTATTAGGCCAGAGTAAAACTTAAGACCTTAACCATTAGGCCAGAGCACGCGTCTAAGACCTTAGCTATTAGGCCAGAGTAAGAGTTAAGACCTTAACCATTAGGCCAGAGTATGAGTCTAAGACCTTAGCTATTAGGCCAGAGTACGAGTCTAAGACCTTAACCATTAGGCCAGAGTACGAGTCTAAGATCTTAGCTATTAGGCCAGAGTACGAGTCTAAGACCTTAGCTATTAGGCCAGGGTAAGAGTTAAGACCCTAGCTATTAGGCCAGAGTAAGAGTTAAGACCGTAACCATTAGGCCAGAGTACGAGTCTAAGACCTTAGCTATTATGCCAGAGTAAGGGTAAAGACCTTAGCTATTAGGCCAGAGTACGAGACTAAGACCTTAGCTATTAGGCCAGAGTACGAGTCTAAGACCTTAGCTATTAGGCCAGAGTAAGAGTTAAGACCTTAACCATTAGGTCAGAGTACGAGTCTAAGACCTTAGCTATTAGGCCAGAGTAAGAGTTAAGACCTTAGCTATTAGGCCAGAGTAAGAGTTAAGACCGTAACCAGTAGGCCAGAGTAGGAGTCTAAGACCTAAGCTATTAGGCCAGAGTAAGAGGTAAGACCTTAACCATTAGGCCAGTGTACGAGACTAAGACCTTAGCTATTAGGCCAGAGTACAAGTCTAAGACCTTGACTATTAGGCCAGAGTAAGAGTTAAGACCTTAACCATTAGGCCAGAGTACGAGTCTAAGACCTTAGCTATTAGGCCAGAGTAAGAGTTAAGACCTTAGCTATTAGGCCAGAGTAAGAGTTGAGATCTTAACCATTAGGCCAGAGTACGAGTCTAAGACCTTAGCTATTAGGCCAGAGTAAGAGTTAAGACCTTAACCAGTAGGCCAGAGTAAGAGATAAGACCTTAACCAATAGGCCAGAGTACGAGTCTAAGATCCTAGCTATTAGGCCAGAGTAAGAGTTAAGACCTTAACCATTAGGCCAGAGTACGAGTCTAAGACCTTAGCTATTAGGCCAGAGTAAGAGTTAAGACCTTAGCAATTAGGCCAGCGTAAGAGTTAAGACCTTAACCAGTAGGCCAGAGTAAGAGTTAAGAACTTAACCATTAGGCCAGAGTTCGAGACTAAGACCATAGCTATTTGGCCAGAGTAAGAGTTAAGACCATAACCAGTAGGCCAGAGTAAGAGTTAAGACCTTAACCAGTAGGCCAGAGCACGAGTCTAAGACCTTAGCTATTAGTCCAGAGTAAGAGTTAAGACCTTAGCTATTAGGCCAGAGTACGAGTCTAAGACCTCAGCTATTAGGCCATAGTAAGAGTTAAGACCTTAACCAGTATGCCAGAGTAAGATTTAAGACCTTAACCAGTAGGCCAGATTAAGAGTTAAGACCTTAGCTATTAGGCCAGAGTAAGAGTTTAGACCTTAACCATTAGGCCAGAGTACAAGTCTAAGACCTTAGCTATTAGGCCAAGGTAAGAGTTAAGACCTTAACCAGTAGGCCAGAGTAAGAGTTAAGACCTTAACAAGTAGGCCAGAGTTCGAGTCTAAGACGTTAGCTATTAGGCCAGAGTAAGAGTTAAGACCTTAGCTATTAGGCCAGAGTACGAGTCTAAGACCTTAGCTATTAGGCCAGAGTAAGAGTTAAGACCTTAACCAGTAGGCCAGAGTAAGAGTTAAGACCTTAACCAGTAGGCCAGAGTAAGAGTTAAGACCTTAGCTATTAGGCCAGAGTAAGAGTTAAGACCTTAACCATTAGGCCAGAGTACGAGTCTAAGACCTTAGCTATTAGGCCAGAGTACGAGTCTAAGACCTTAGCTATTAGGCCAGAGTAGGAGTTAAGACCTTAACCAGTAGGCCAGATTACAAGTCTAAGACCTTAGCTATTAAGGCCAGAGTAAGAGTTAAGACCTTAGCTAATAGGCCAGAGTAAAAGTTAAGACCTTAACCATTAGGCCACAGTACGAGTCTAAGACCATAGCTATTAGGCCAGAGTAAGAGTTAAGACCTTAACCATTAGGCCAGAGTACGAGTTAAGACCTTAACCAGTAGGCCAGAGTACGAGGCTAAGACCTTAGCTATTAGGCCAGAGTAAGAGTTAAGACCTTAGCTATTAGGCCAGAGTAAAAGTTAAGACCTTAACCATTAGGCCAGAGCACGAGTCTAAGACCTTAGCTATTAGGCCAGAGTAAGAGTTAAGACCTTAACCATTAGGCCAGAGTACGAGTCTAAGACCTTAGCGATTAGGCCAGAGTACGAGTCTAAGACCTTAACCATTAGGCCAGAGTACGAGTCTAAGACCTTAGCTATTAGGCCAGAGTAAGAGTTAAGACCTTAACCATTAGGCCAGAGTACGAGTCTAAGACCTTAGCTATTAGGCCAGAGTAAGTATTAAGACCTTAGCTATTAGGCCAGAGTAAGAGTTAAGACCTTAACCAGTAGGCCAGAGTAAGAGTTAAGACCTTAACCAGTAGGCCAGAGTAAGAGTTAAGACCTTAACCATTAGGCCAGAGTACGAGTCTAAGACCTTAGCTATTAGGCCAGATTACGAGTCTAAGACCTTAACCAGTAGGCCAGAGTAAGAGTTAAGACCTTAACCATTAGGCCAAAGTACGAGTCTAAGATCTTAGCTATTAGGCCAGAGTAAGAGTTAAGACCTTAGCTATTAGGCCAGATTACGAGTCTAAGACCTTAACCATTAGGCCAGAGTACGAGTCTAAGACCTTAGCTATTAGGCCAGAGTAAGAGTTAAAGACCTTAACAAGTAGGCCAGAGTAAGAGTTAAGACCTTACCCATTAGGCCAGAGTACGAGTCTAAGACCTTAGCTATTAGGCCAGAGTAAGAGTTAAGACCTTAGCTATTAGGCCAGAGTAAGCGTTAAGACCTTAGCTATTAGGCCAGAGTAAGAGTTAAGACCTTAACCAGTAGGCCAGAGTAAGAGTTAAGACCTTAACCATTAGGCCAGAGTACGAGTCTAAGACCTTAGCTATTAGGCCAGAGTAAGAGTTACGACCTTAACCATTAGGCCAGAGTACAAATCTAAGATCTTAGCTATTAGGCCAGAGTAAGAGTTAAGACCTTAACCAGTAGGCCAGAGTAAGAGTTAAGACCTTAACCATTAGGCCAGAGTACGAGTCTAAGACCTTAGCTATTAGGCCAGATTACGAGTCTAAGACCTTAACCAGTAGGCCAGAGTAAGAGTTAAGACCTTAACCATTAGGCCAAAGTACGAGTCTAAGATCTTAGCTATTAGGCCAGAGTAAGAGTTAAGACCTTAGCTATTAGGCCAGATTACGAGTCTAAGACCTTAACCATTAGGCCAGAGTACGAGTCTAAGACCTTAGCTATTAGGCCAGAGTAAGAGTTAAAGACCTTAACAAGTAGGCCAGAGTAAGAGTTAAGACCTTACCCATTAGGCCAGAGTACGAGTCTAAGACCTTAGCTATTAGGCCAGAGTAAGAGTTAAGACCTTAGCTATTAGGCCAGAGTAAGCGTTAAGACCTTAGCTATTAGGCCAGAGTAAGAGTTAAGACCTTAACCAGTAGGCCAGAGTAAGAGTTAAGACCTTAACCATTAGGCCAGAGTACGAGTCTAAGACCTTAGCTATTAGGCCAGAGTAAGAGTTACGACCTTAACCATTAGGCCAGAGTACAAATCTAAGATCTTAGCTATTAGGCCAGAGTAAGAGTTAAGACCTTAACCAGTAGGCCAGAGTAAGAGTTAAGACCTTAACCATTAGGCCAGAGTACGAGTCTAAGACCTTAGCTATTAGGCCAGAGTAAGAGTTAAGATCTTAGCTATTAGGACAGAGTAAGAGTTGAGACCTTAGCTATTAGGCCAGAGTAAGAGTTAAGACCTTAACCAGTAGGCCAGAGTACGAGTCTAAGACCTTAGCTATTAGGCCAGAGTAAGAGTTAAGACCTTAGCTATTAGGCCAGAGTAACAGTTAAGACCTTAACCAGTAGCCAGAGTAAGAGGTAAGACCTTAACCATCAGGCCAGAGTACGAGTCTAAGACCCTAGCTATTAGGCCAGAGTAAGGGTAAAGACCTTAACCAGTAGGCCAGAGTAAGAGTTAAGACCTTAAGCTGTAGGCCAGAGTACAAGTCTAAGACCTTAGCTATTAGGCCAGAGTACGAGTCTAAGACCTTAGCTATTAGGCCAGAGTAAGAGTTAAGACCTTAATCAGTAGGCCAGATTACAAGGCTAAGACCTTAGCTATTAGGCCAGAGTAAGAGTTAAGACCTTAGCTAATAGGCCAGAGTAAAAGTCAAGACCTTAACCATTAGGCCACAGTACGAGTCTAAGGCCTTAGCTATTAGGCCAGAGTAAGAGTTAAGACCTTAACCATTAGGCCAGAGTACGAGTCTAAGACCTTAGCTATTTGGCCAGAGTACGAGTCTAAGACCTTAACCATTAGGCCAGAGTAAGCATTAAGACCTTAACCAGTAGGCCAGATTACAAGGCTAAGACCTTAGCTATTAGGCCAGAGTAAGAGTTAAGACCTTAGCTATTAGGCCAGAGTAAAAGTTAAGACCTTAACCATTAGGCCAGAGCACGCGTCTAAGACCTTAGCTATTAGGCCAGAGTAAGAGTTAAGACCTTAACCATTAGGCCAGAGTATGAGTCTAAGACCTTAGCTATTAGGCCAGAGTACGAGTCTAAGACCTTAGCTATTAGGCCAGGGTAAGAGTTAAGACCCTAGCTATTAGGCCAGAGTAAGAGTTAAGACCGTAACCATTAGGCCAGAGTACGAGTCTAAGACCTTAGCTATTATGCCAGAGTAAGGGTAAAGACCTTAGCTATTAGGCCAGAGTACGAGACTAAGACCTTAGCTATTAGGCCAGAGTACGAGTCTAAGACCTTAGCTATTAGGCCAGAGTAAGAGTTAAGACCTTAACCATTAGGTCAGAGTACGAGTCTAAGACCTTAGCTATTAGGCCAGAGTAAGAGTTAAGACCTTAGCTATTAGGCCAGAGTAAGAGTTAAGACCGTAACCAGTAGGCCAGAGTAGGAGTCTAAGACCTTGACTATTAGGCCAGAGTAAGAGTTAAGACCTTAACCATTAGGCCAGAGTACGAGTCTAAGACCTTAGCTATTAGGCCAGAGTAAGAGTTAAGACCTTAGCTATTAGGCCAGAGTAAGAGTTGAGATCTTAACCATTAGGCCAGAGTACGAGTCTAAGACCTTAGCTATTAGGCCAGAGTAAGAGTTAAGACCTTAACCAGTAGGCCAGAGTAAGAGATAAGACCTTAACCAATAGGCCAGAGTACGAGTCTAAGATCCTAGCTATTAGGCCAGAGTAAGAGTTAAGACCTTAACCATTAGGCCAGAGTACGAGTCTAAGACCTTAGCTATTAGGCCAGAGTAAGAGTTAAGACCTTAGCAATTAGGCCAGCGTAAGAGTTAAGACCTTAACCAGTAGGCCAGAGTAAGAGTTAAGAACCTAACCATTAGGCCAGAGTTCGAGACTAAGACCTTAGCTTTTTGGCCAGAGTAAGAGTTAAGACCATAACCAGTAGGCCAGAGTAAGAGTTAAGACCTTAACCAGTAGGCCAGAGCACGAGTCTAAGACCTTAGCTATTAGTCCAGAGTAAGAGTTAAGACCTTAGCTATTAGGCCAGAGTACGAGTCTAAGACCTCAGCTATTAGGCCATAGTAAGAGTTAAGACCTTAACCAGTATGCCAGAGTAAGATTTAAGACCTTAACCAGTAGGCCAGATTAAGAGTTAAGACCTTAGCTATTAGGCCAGAGTAAGAGTTTAGACCTTAACCATTAGGCCAGAGTACAAGTCTAAGACCTTAGCTATTAGGCCAAGGTAAGAGTTAAGACCTTAACCAGTAGGCCAGAGTAAGAGTTAAGACCTTAACAAGTAGGCCAGAGTTCGAGTCTAAGACGTTAGCTATTAGGCCAGAGTAAGAGTTAAGACCTTAGCTATTAGGCCAGAGTACGAGTCTAAGACCTTAGCTATTAGGCCAGAGTAAGAGTTAAGACCTTAACCAGTAGGCCAGAGTAAGAGTTAAGACCTTAACCAGTAGGCCAGAGTAAGAGTTAAGACCTTAGCTATTAGGCCAGAGTAAGAGTTAAGACCTTAACCATTAGGCCAGAGTACGAGTCTAAGACCTTAGCTATTAGGCCAGAGTACGAGTCTAAGACCTTAGCTATTAGGCCAGAGTAGGAGTTAAGACCTTAACCAGTAGGCCAGATTACAAGTCTAAGACCTTAGCTATTAAGGCCAGAGTAAGAGTTAAGACCTTAGCTAATAGGCCAGAGTAAAAGTTAAGACCTTAACCATTAGGCCACAGTACGAGTCTAAGACCATAGCTATTAGGCCAGAGTACGAGTCTAAGACCTAAATCATTAGGCCAGAGTACGAGTCTAAGACCTTAGCTATTAGGCCAGAGTACGAGTCTAAGACCTTAGCTATTAGGCCAGAGTAAGAGTTAAGACCCTAGCTATTAGGCCAGAGTAAGAGTTAAGACCTTAACCATTAGGCCAGAGTACGAGTCTAAGACCTTAGCTATTAGGCCAGAGTACGAGTCTAAGACCTAAACCATTAGGCCAGAGTAAGAGTTAAGACCGTAACCAGTAGGCCAGAGTACGAGTCTAAGACCTTAACTATTAGGCCAGAGTAAGAGTTAAGACCTTAACCAGTAGGCCAGAGTAAGAGTTAAGACCTTAACCATTAGACCAGAGTACGAGTCTAAGACCTTAGCTATTAGGCCAGAGTACGAGTCTAAGACCTTAGCTATTAGGCCAGAGTAAGAGTTAAGACCTTAACCAGTAGGCCAGAGTAAGAGTTAAGACCTTAACCAGTAGGCCAGAGTACGAGGCTAAGACCTTAGCTATTAGGACAGAGTAAGAGTTAAAACTTTAGCTATTAGGCCAGAGTAAAAGTTAAGACCTTAACCATTAGGCCACAGTACGAGTCTAAGACCTTAGCTATTAGGCCAGAGTACGAGTCTAAGACCTTAGCTATTAGGCCAGAGTAAGAGTTAAGACCTTAGCTATTAGGCCAGAGTAAAAGTTAAGACCTTAACCACTAGGCCAGAGTACGAGTCTAAGACCTTAGCTATTAGGCCAGAGTAAGTATTAAGACCTTAGCTATTAGGCCAGAGTAAGAGTTAAGACCTTAACCAGTAGGCCAGAGTACGAGTCTAAGACCTTAGCTATTATGCCAGAGTAAGGGTAAAGACCTTAGCTATTAGGCCAGAGTACGAGACTAAGACCTTAGCTATTAGGCCAGAGTACAAGTCTAAGACCTTGACTATTAGGCGAGAGTAAGAGTTAAGACCTTAACCATTAGGCCAGAGTACGAGTCTAAGACCTTAGCTATTAGGCCAGAGTAAGAGTTAAGACCTTAGCTATTAGGCCAGAGTAAGAGTTGAGATCTTAACCATTAGGCCAGTGTACGAGTCTAAGACCTTAGCTATTAGGCCAGAGTAAGAGTTAAGACCTTAACCAGTAGGCCAGAGTAAGAGATAAGACCTTAACCATTAGGCCAGAGTACGAGTCTAAGACCTTAGCTATTAGGCCAGAGTAAGAGTTAAGACCTTAACCATTAGGCCAGAGTACGAGTCTAAGACCTTAGCTATTAGGCCAGAGTAAGTATTAAGACCTTAGCTATTAGGCCAGAGTAAGAGTTAAGACCTTAACCAGTAGGCCAGAGTAAGAGTTAAGACCTTAACCAGTAGGCCAGAGTAAGAGTTAAGACCTTAACCATTAGGCCAGAGTACGAGTCTAAGACCTTAGCTATTAGGCCAGATTACGAGTCTAAGACCTTAACCAGTAGGCCAGAGTAAGAGTTAAGACCTTAACCATTAGGCCAAAGTACGAGTCTAAGATCTTAGCTATTAGGCCAGAGTAAGAGTTAAGACCTTAGCTATTAGGCCAGATTACGAGTCTAAGACCTTAACCATAAGGCCAGAGTACGAGTCTAAGACCTTAGCTATTAGGCCAGAGTAAGAGTTAAAGACCTTAACAAGTAGGCCAGAGTAAGAGTTAAGACCTTACCCATTAGGCCAGAGTACGAGTCTAAGACCTTAGCTATTAGGCCAGAGTAAGAGTTAAGACCTTAGCTATTAGGCCAGAGTAAGCGTTAAGACCTTATCTATTAGGCCAGAGTAAGAGTTAAGACCTTAACCAGTAGGCCAGAGTAAGAGTTAAGACCTTAACCATTAGGCCAGAGTACGAGTCTAAGACCTTAGCTATTAGGCCAGAGTAAGAGTTACGACCTTAACCATTAGGCCAGAGTACAAATCTAAGATCTTAGCTATTAGGCCAGAGTAAGAGTTAAGACCTTAACCAGTAGGCCAGAGTAAGAGTTAAGACCTTAACCATTAGGCCAGAGTACGAGTCTAAGACCTTAGCTATTAGGCCAGAGTAAGAGTTAAGATCTTAGCTATTAGGACAGAGTAAGAGTTGAGACCTTAGCTATTAGGCCAGAGTAAGAGTTAAGACCTTAACCAGTAGGCCAGAGTACGAGTCTAAGACCTTAGCTATTAGGCCAGAGTAAGAGTTAAGACCTTAGCTATTAGGCCAGAGTAACAGTTAAGACCTTAACCAGTAGCCAGAGTAAGAGGTAAGACCTTAACCATTAGGCCAGAGTACGAGTCTAAGACCCTAGCTATTAGGCCAGAGTAAGGGTAAAGACCTTAACCAGTAGGCCAGAGTAAGAGTTAAGACCTTAAGCTGTAGGCCAGAGTACAAGGCTAAGACCTTAGCTATTAGGCCAGAGTAAGAGTTAAGACCTTAGCTAATAGGCCAGAGTAAAAGTCAAGACCTTAACCATTAGGCCACAGTACGAGTCTAAGGCCTTAGCTATTAGGCCAGAGTAAGAGTTAAGACCTTAACCATTAGGCCAGAGTACGAGTCTAAGACCTTAGCTATTTGGCCAGAGTACGAGTCTAAGACCTTAACCATTAGGCCAGAGTAAGCGTTAAGACCTTAACCAGTAGGCCAGATTACAAGGCTAAGACCTTAGCTATTAGGCCAGAGTAAGAGTTAAGACCTTAGCTATTAGGCCAGAGTAAAACTTAAGACCTTAACCATTAGGCCAGAGCACGCGTCTAAGACCTTAGCTATTAGGCCAGAGTAAGAGTTAAGACCTTAACCATTAGGCCAGAGTATGAGTCTAAGACCTTAGCTATTAGGCCAGAGTACGAGTCTAAGACCTTAACCATTAGGCCAGAGTACGAGTCTAAGACCTTAGCTATTAGGCCAGAGTACGAGTCTAAGACCTTAGCTATTAGGCCAGGGTAAGAGTTAAGACCCTAGCTATTAGGCCAGAGTAAGAGTTAAGACCGTAACCATTAGGCCAGAGTACGAGTCTAAGACCTTAGCTATTATGCCAGAGTAAGGGTAAAGACCTTAGCTATTAGGCCAGAGTACGAGACTAAGACCTTAGCTATTAGGCCAGAGTACGAGTCTAAGACCTTAGCTATTAGGCCAGAGTAAGAGTTAAGACCTTAACCATTAGGTCAGAGTACGAGTCTAAGACCTTAGCTATTAGGCCAGAGTAAGAGTTAAGACCTTAGCTATTAGGCCAGAGTAAGAGTTAAGACCGTAACCAGTAGGCCAGAGTAGGAGTCTAAGACCTTAGCTATTAGGCCAGAGTAAGAGGTAAGACCTTAACCATTAGGCCAGTGTACGAGACTAAGACCTTAGCTATTAGGCCAGAGTACAAGTCTAAGACCTTGACTATTAGGCCAGAGTAAGAGTTAAGACCTTAACCATTAGGCCAGAGTACGAGTCTAAGACCTTAGCTATTAGGCCAGAGTAAGAGTTAAGACCTTAGCTATTAGGCCAGAGTAAGAGTTGAGATCTTAACCATTAGGCCAGAGTACGAGTCTAAGACCTTAGCTATTAGGCCAGAGTAAGAGTTAAGACCTTAACCAGTAGGCCAGAGTAAGAGATAAGACCTTAACCAATAGGCCAGAGTACGAGTCTAAGATCCTAGCTATTAGGCCAGAGTAAGAGTTAAGACCTTAACCATTAGGCCAGAGTACGAGTCTAAGACCTTAGCTATTAGGCCAGAGTAAGAGTTAAGACCTTAGCAATTAGGCCAGCGTAAGAGTTAAGACCTTAACCAGTAGGCCAGAGTAAGAGTTAAGAACTTAACCATTAGGCCAGAGTTCGAGACTAAGACCATAGCTATTTGGCCAGAGTAAGAGTTAAGACCATAACCAGTAGGCCAGAGTAAGAGTTAAGACCTAAACCAGTAGGCCAGAGCACGAGTCTAAGACCTTAGCTATTAGTCCAGAGTAAGAGTTAAGACCTTAGCTATTAGGCCAGAGTACGAGTCTAAGACCTCAGCTATTAGGCCATAGTAAGAGTTAAGACCTTAACCAGTATGCCAGAGTAAGATTTAAGACCTTAACCAGTAGGCCAGATTAAGAGTTAAGACCTTAGCTATTAGGCCAGAGTAAGAGTTTAGACCTTAACCATTAGGCCAGAGTACAAGTCTAAGACCTTAGCTATTAGGCCAAGGTAAGAGTTAAGACCTTAACCAGTAGGCCAGAGTAAGAGTTAAGACCTTAACAAGTAGGCCAGAGTTCGAGTCTAAGACGTTAGCTATTAGGCCAGAGTAAGAGTTAAGACCTTAGCTATTAGGCCAGAGTACGAGTCTAAGACCTTAGCTATTAGGCCAGAGTAAGAGTTAAGACCTTAACCAGTAGGCCAGAGTAAGAGTTAAGACCTTAACCAGTAGGCCAGAGTAAGAGTTAAGACCTTAGCTATTAGGCCAGAGTAAGAGTTAAGACCTTAACCATTAGGCCAGAGTACGAGTCTAAGACCTTAGCTATTAGGCCAGAGTACGAGTCTAAGACCTTAGCTATTAGGCCAGAGTAGGAGTTAAGACCTTAACCAGTAGGCCATATTACAAGTCTAAGACCTTAGCTATTAAGGCCAGAGTAAGAGTTAAGACCTTAGCTAATAGGCCAGAGTAAAAGTTAAGACCTTAACCATTAGGCCACAGTACGAGTCTAAGACCATAGCTATTAGGCCAGAGTAAGAGTTAAGACCTTAACCATTAGGCCAGAGTACGAGTTAAGACCTTAACCAGTAGGCCAGAGTACGAGGCTAAGACCTTAGCTATTAGGCCAGAGTAAGAGTTAAGACCTTAGCTATTAGGCCAGAGTAAAAGTTAAGACCTTAACCATTAGGCCAGAGCACGAGTCTAAGACCTTAGCTATTAGGCCAGAGTAAGAGTTAAGACCTTAACCATTAGGCCAGAGTACGAGTCTAAGACCTTAGCGATTAGGCCAGAGTACGAGTCTAAGACCTTAACCATTAGGCCAGAGTACGAGTCTAAGACCTTAGCTATTAGGCCAGAGTAAGAGTTAAGACCTTAACCATTAGGCCAGAGTACGAGTCTAAGACCTTAGCTATTAGGCCAGAGTAAGTATTAAGACCTTAGCTATTAGGCCAGAGTAAGAGTTAAGACCTTAACCAGTAGGCCAGAGTAAGAGTTAAGACCTTAACCAGTAGGCCAGAGTAAGAGTTAAGACCTTAACCATTAGGCCAGAGTACGAGTCTAAGACCTTAGCTATTAGGCCAGATTACGAGTCTAAGACCTTAACCAGTAGGCCAGAGTAAGAGTTAAGACCTTAACCATTAGGCCAAAGTACGAGTCTAAGATCTTAGCTATTAGGCCAGAGTAAGAGTTAAGACCTTAGCTATTAGGCCAGATTACGAGTCTAAGACCTTAACCATTAGGCCACAGTACGAGTCTAAGACCTTAGCTATTAGGCCAGAGTAAGAGTTAAAGACCTTAACAAGTAGGCCAGAGTAAGAGTTAAGACCTTACCCATTAGGCCAGAGTACGAGTCTAAGACCTTAGCTATTAGGCCAGAGTAAGCGTTAAGACCTTAGCTATTAGGCCAGAGTAAGAGTTAAGACCTTAACCAGTAGGCCAGAGTAAGAGTTAAGACCTTAACCATTAGGCCAGAGTACGAGTCTAAGACCTTAGCTATTAGGCCAGAGTAAGAGTTACGACCTTAACCATTAGGCCAGAGTACAAATCTAAGATCTTAGCTATTAGGCCAGAGTAAGAGTTAAGATCTTAGCTATTAGGACAGAGTAAGAGTTGAGACCTTAGCTATTAGGCCAGAGTAAGAGTTAAGACCTTAACCAGTAGGCCAGAGTACGAGTCTAAGACCTTAGCTATTAGGCCAGAGTAAGAGTTAAGACCTTAGCTATTAGGCCAGAGTAACAGTTAAGACCTTAACCAGTAGCCAGAGTAAGAGGTAAGACCTTAACCATTAGGCCAGAATACGAGTCTAAGACCCTAGCTATTAGGCCAGAGTAAGGGTAAAGACCTTAACCAGTAGGCCAGAGTAA